>NW_027141776.1:0-311947 GCF_036365525.1 Heterodontus francisci
GTGAAGAATGAAGAGAGGGAGGGAGGGGGTGTCGGAGGGGAAGGGAGGGGGAGGTGGATGGGAATGAAGAGGGGGAGGGAGGGGGAAGTGGATGGGAATGAAGAGGGGGATGGAGGGGGAAGTGGAGTGGAATGAAGAGCGGGAGGGAGGGGTGGCGGATGGGAATGAAGAGGGGGAGGGAGGGGTTGGTGGAGTGGAATGAAGAGCGGGAGGGAGGGGTTGGTGGAGGGGAACGAAGAGGGGGAGGGAGGGGGAGGGACGGGGTGGTATGCGGGAATGAATAGGGGGAGTGAGGGGAATGAAGAGGGGGAGGGTGGGTGTGGTGGAGGAGAATGAACAGGGGGAGGGAGGGGGAGGTGGAGTGGAATTAAGTGGGGGAGGAAGGGGGAGGTGGAAGGGAATGAAGACGGGGAGGGAGGGGGAGCTGGAGGGGAATTAAGACGGGGAGGGAGGGGGAGCTGGAGGGGAATTAAGAGGGGGAGGGAGGCGGCGGTGGAGCGGAATGAAAAGGGGGAGGCAGAGGGAGGTGGATGGGAATGAAGACAGGGAGGGAGGGGGAGCTGGAGGGGAATGAAGACGGGGAGGGAGGGGGAGCTGGAGCGGAATGAAGACGGGGAGGGAGGGGGTGGTGGAGGGGAATGAAGAGGGGGTGGAAGGGGGTGGTGGAGGGGAATAAAGAGGGGGAGGGAGGGCGTGGTGGAGTGGAATGAAGAGGGAGAGGGAGGGGATGGTGGAGTGAGAGGGAGGTGATGGTGGAGTGGAATGAAGAGGGGGGAGAGAGGGGGTGGTGTAGCGGAATGCAGAGGGGGAGGGAGGGTTTAGTGGAGGGGAATGAAGAGGGCAAAGGAGGGGGTGGTGGAGGGGAAAGAAGAGGGAGAGGGACGGGGAGGTGGAGGGAGGGGGTGGTTGAGGGGAATGAAGAGGGGGAGGGACCGGGCGGTGGAGGAGAATGAAGAGGGGGAGGGAGGGGGTGGTGGAGTGGTATGAAGAGAGGGAGGGGAGGTGGTGGAGGGGAACGAAGAGGGGGTGGGAGGGGGAGGTGGTGAAGAATGAAGAGAGGGAGGGAGGGGGTGTCGGAGGGGAATGAAAAGGGTGATGGAGGGGGATGTGGAGTGGAATGAAGAGGGGGAGGGAGGGGGTGGTGGATAGGAATCAAGAGGGGGAAGGACGGGGAGGAGGAGGGTAATTAAGAGGGGAAGGAGGGGGAGGTGGAGGGCAATGAAGAGGGGGAAGGAGGGGGAGGTGGAGGGGAATGAAGAGGGGGATGGAGGGGATGGTGGAGTGGAATGAAGTGGGGAGGGAGGGGGTGGTGGAGGGGAATGAAGAGGGGGAGGGTGCGCGTGTTGGAGGTGAATGAAGAGGGGGAGGGAGGGGGAGGTGGATGGGAATGAAGAGTGGGATGGAGGGGGAGGGGAATGAAGAAGGGGAGGGAGGGGGATGTGGAGGGGAATGAAGCGGGGAGGGAGGGGATGGTGGAGGGGAAAGAAGAGGGAGAGGGACGGGGAGGTGGAAGGGAATGTAGAGGATGTGGGAGGGGGTGGTGGAGGGGAATGAACGGGGGAGGGAGGGGATGGTGGAGGGGAAAGAAGAGGGAGAGGGACGGGGAGGTGGAGCTGAATGAAGAGGGGGAGGGAGGGGGTGGTTGAGGGGTATGAAGAGTGGGAGGGACCGGGAGGTGGAGGAGAATGAAGAGGGGGAGGGAGGGGGTGGTGGAGGGGAATGAAGAGAGGGAGGGGTGGTGGTGGAGGGGAGCGGAGAGGGGGTGAGGGGGAGGTGGTAAAGAATGAAGAGAGTTCGGGAGGGGGTTTCGGATGGGAATGAAGAGTGGGAGGGAGGGGGAGGTGGAGTGGAATGAAGAGGGGGATTGAGGGGGTGGTGGATAGGAATGAAGAGGGGGAAGGATGGGGAGGTGGAGGGGAATTAAGATGGGAAGGAGGGGAGGTGGAGGGCAATGAAGAGGGGGAAGGAGGGGGAGGTTGAGGAGAATGAAGAGGGGGAGATAGGGGATGGTGCATGGGAATGAAGAGGGGGAGGGAGGGGAATGTATAGGGGAATGAAGAGGGGGAGGGAGGGGGAGGTGGAGAGAGGGGTTTGTGGAGTGGAATGAAGAGGGGGAGGGAGGGGTTGGTGGAGGGGAATGATGAGGGGAGGGAGGGGTAGGTGGAGGGAATGAAGAGGGGTAGGGAGGGGGAGGGGAATGAAGAGGGGGAGGGGGGTTGTGGAGTGGAATGAAGAGGAGGAGGGAGGGGTAGGTGGAGGGGAATGAAGAGGGGGAGGGAGGAGGAGGAGGAGGGGAATGAAGAGGGGGAGGGGGGTGGTGGAGTGGAATGAAGAGGAGGAGGGAGGGAGAGGTAGTGAAGAATGAAGAGGGGGAGGGAGGGGGTGGTGGAGGGGAATGAAGAGGCGAAGGGAGGGGATGGTGGATGGGAATGATGAGGGGGAGGGAGTGGGTGGTGGAGTGGAATGAAGAGGGGGTGGGAAGGGGTGGTGGAGGGGAATGAAGAGTGGGAGGGAGGGGGAGGTGGAGGGGAATTAAGAGGGGAGGGGAATGAAGAGGGGGAGGTGGATGGGAATGAAGATGGGGAGGGAGGGGCAGGTAGAGGGGTATGTAGATGGGTATGGAGGGGCAGGTGGACGGGAATGAAGAGGGGGAGGGAGGGGGAGGTTGGGGCGAATAAGGAGGGGGAGGGAGGGGGTGTCAGAAGGGGAATGAAGAGTGGGAGGGTGGGGTTGGTGGATGGGAATGAAGAGGGGGTTGTGGATGGGAATGAAGAGTGGGAGGGAGGGGGAGGTGGAGTGGAATGAAGAGGGGGAGGGAGGGGGTTGTGGATGGGAATGAAGAGGGGTGGGATGGGGTGGTGGATGGGAATGAAGTGGGAAAAGGAGGGGTGCTGGAAGGGAATGAAGAGGGGGAGGGAGGGTGAGGTCGATGGGAATGAAGAGGGGAGGGAGGGTGTGGTGGAGGTGAATGAAAAGGGGGAGGGAGGGGGACGTGGAGGGGAATGACGAGGGGGAGGGAGGGGTTGGTGGATGGGAATGAAGATGGGGAGGGAGGAGGTGGTGGATGGGAATGAAGAGCGGGAGGGAGTGGGAGGTGGAGGGGAATGAAGAGGGGGAGGGAAGGGGAGGTGGAGGGGAATGAACAGGGGGAGGGAGGGGGAGGTGGATGAGAATGAACAGGGGGAGGGAGGGGGAGGTGGATGAGAATGAAGATGGGGAGGGTGGGGGATGTGGAGGGGAATTGAAAGGGGTAGGGAGGGGAGATGGAGGAGAATGAAGAGGGGGAGGGAGGGGGTGGTTGAGGGGAATGAAGAGAGGTAGGGAGCGGGAGGTGGAGGAGAATGAAGAGGGGGAGGGAGGGGGAGGTGGTGACGAATGAAGAGGTGGAGGGAGTGGTTGTCAGAGGGGAATGAAGAGTCGGAGGGTGGGGTTGGTTGATGGGAATGAAGAGAGGGAGGAAGGGGACGTGGAGTGGAATGAAGAGGGGGAGGGAGGGGGTTGTGGAGTGAGGTAGGGCAGTGTCTGAGGGGAGTGGATTGGGGGTGTGTGGTAGGGGAGGGCAGTGAGGAGGTGGAGGGAAGGGGAGTGACGTGGGGAGGGAGAGAGGCGGTGGCGTAGGGGAGCTGGGTAGGGGAGGGCAGTGAGGAGGAGAAGGAAGGGGAGTAGGGGAGGGGAGTGCAGTGAGGAGGTGAAGAGAAGGGGAGTGGGGGAGGGTATTGGGTTCGGACAGTTGGGGAGCAGTAGTTGGGTAGGGGAGTGTGGTACGGATGTGGTGTCGGGGAGTGGGGTAGGGGAGTGTAGTAGCGGAGTGGGGTAGGGTAGTAGGGGGGCGAGTGAGGTCGGGGTGTGGGCGAGGCATGTGGGGTCGTGGAGTGGGGTAGGGGAGTGGGGTAGGGGAGTGGGGGAGGGGAGTGGTGGAGGGGAGTGGTGGAGGGGAGTGGTGGAGGGGAGTGGTGGAGGGGAGTGAGGAAGGGGAGTGAGGAAGGGGAGTGAGGAAGGGGAGTGAGGAAGGGAGTGTGGTCAGGGAGCGCAGTGAAGAGGTGCTGGGAAGCGGAGAGGTGGACGGGAGTGGCGGGGAGGGGAGTGGGGGATGGGAGGGGTATGGGAATGGGGAAGGGGAATGGGGTAGTGGAGTTGGGGAGGGGAGTGAGTTAGGGGAGTGGGGTAGGGGTGCGCAGTGAGGAGGTGGAGGGAAGGGGAGTGGGGGAGTAGAGTGTGGGATGTGTCTGGGGTAGGGAAGTTGGGTAGTGGAGGGCAGAGGGGAAGGGGAGTGGGGAAGGGGAGTGGGGAAGGGGAGTGGGGAAGGGGAGTGGGGAAGGGGAGTGGGGAAGGGGAGTGGGGTGGGGTTGTCGGGGAGCGGAGTGGGGTAGGGTAGTGCGGTAGGTGAGTGGGGGAGGGTAGTAGGGGATGGGAGTGTGGTAGCGGAGGGCAGTGAGGAGGTGCAGGGAAGCGGAGTGGGGGAGGGGAGGGGAGTGAGGAGGTGCAGGGGAGGGGAGGGGAGTGGGGAAGGGGAGTGAGGGAGGGTAGTTGGGGAGGGGGTGGGGTCGGGGTTTGGGTTAGGGGAGTGGCGGAGGGATGTGAGGGAGGGGAGTGGGGGAGGGGAGTGGGGGAGGGGAGTGGGGGAGGGGAGTGGGGGAGGGGAGTGGGGGAGGGGAGTGGGGGAGGGGAGTGGGGGAGGAGAGTGGGGAGGGGAGTGGAGTTGGGGAGGGGAGTTGGGGAGGGGAGTTGGGGAGGGGAGTTGGGGAGGGGAGTTGGGGAGGGGGTGGGGTCGGGATTTGGGTTAGGGGAGTGGGGGAGGGATGTGAGGGAGGGGTGTGAGGGAGGGGTGTGAGGGAGGGGTGTGAGGGAGGGGTGTGAGGGAGGGGTGTGGGGGAGGGGTGTGGGGGAGGGGTGTGGGGGAGGGGTGTGGGGGAGGGGTGTGGGGGAGGGGTGTGGGGGAGGGGAGTGGGGGAGGGGAGTGGGGGAGGGGAGTTGGGGAGGGGAGTTGGGGAGGGGAGTTGGGGAGGGGATTGGCGGTGGGGAGTGGGGGGAGTGGGGATTGGTTGTGATGTAGGGGAGTGGGGGAGGAGAGCGAGGTCGGGGAGGTCGTCAGGGGAGTGGGGGAGGGGAGTTGTTAGAGGTGAGTGTGGGAGGGGAGCGGGGGGGAGTGGATTGGGGAGGGGAGTTAGCGAGTGGGGTTCGGGAGGGGAGTGGGGGAGGGGAGTGGGGGAGGGGAGTGTGGGAAAGGAGTGTGGGAAAGGAGTTGGGGTAGGGGAGTGAGGGAGGGGTGTTGTGGATGGGAGTTGCGGAGGGGAGTTGGGGAGTGTAGTGGGGTATGGGAGTTGGTGAGGGGAGTGGGTGAGGAAATTTGGGGAGGGGTGTGTGTTAAGTTAGTGGGGTAGGGGAGTGGGGGAGGGGAGTGAGGTAGGGGTTTGGGGAGGGGAGTGGGTTTTGGGGAGTGGGTTTCGGGGAGTGGGGGATTGGAGTGGGGGATTGGAGTGGGGGATTGGAGTGGGGGATTGGAGTGGGGGATTGGAGTGGGGGATTGGAGTGGGGGATTGGAGTGGGGGATTGGAGTGGGGGATTGGAGTGGGGGATTGGAGTGGGGGATTGGAGTGGGGGATTGGAGTGGGGGATGGCAGTGGGGGATGGCAGTGGGGAAGGGGAGTGGGGAAGGGGAGTGGGGAAGGGGAGTGGGGAAGGGGAGTGGGGAAGGGGAGTGGGGAAGGGGAGTGGGGAAGGGGAGTGGGGAAGGGGAGTGGGGTGGTGGAGGGCAGTGATGAGGTGGAATGAAGGGGAGTGCCCTAGGGAGTGGGGGAGGGCAGTGCCGTAGGGGAGTTGGGGAGGGGAGGGCAGTGAGCAGGAGAAGGTGTGTAGGGGAGGTGAGTGGGGGAGGGAAGTGAGTTAGGGGAGTGGGGTAGGGGAGTGGGATGTAGAGTAGGATAGCGGTGTGGGGTCGGGGAGCGCAGTGAGGATGTGGAGGGAAGGGAAGAGGGGGAGTGGAGTGGTGGAGGTGTGTGGTTTAGGGGAGTGGGACAGGGGAGTTGGGTAGGGGAGTTGGGTAGGGGAGTTGGGTAGGGGAGTTGGGTAGGGGAGTTGGGTAGGGGAGCGCAGTGAGGAGGTGGAGGGAAGGGGAGAGAGGGAGGGGAGTGGGTGAGTTGAGTGGGGTAGGCGTGTTGGGTACTGGAGTGCAGTGAGGAGGTGGAGAATAGGTGAGTGGGGCAGGGGAGTGTGGTAGAGTAGGGCACTGAGGAGGTGGAGGTAAGCGGAGTGGGGTAGGGGTGTGGGGCAGTGGAGTGGGGCAGGGGAGTGGGGCAGGGGAGTGGGGCAGGGGAGTGGGGCAGGGGAGTGTGGTAGATTAGGGCACTGAGGAGGTGGAGGTAAGCGGAGTGGGGTAGGGGTGTGGGGCAGTGGAGTGGGGTAGGTTAGTGTGGGAGGGGAATGGGTGAGTGGGGGAGGGGGGTGGGGTATGGGAGTTGGTTAGGGGAGTGCGGGAGGGGAGTTGGGGAGGGGAGTTGAGGAAGGGGAGTTGAGGAAGGGGAGTTGAGGAAGGGGAGTTGAGGAAGGGGAGTTGAGGAAGGGGAGTTGAGGAAGGGGAGTTGAGGAGGGGAGTTGAGGAGGGGAGTTGAGGAGGGGAGTTGAGGAGGGGAGTGGGGGTGGGGAGTTAGGCACTGGAGTGGGGGAGGGGAGAGAGGGGGTGGAGTGGGGGAGGGAGTTGGGGACTGGAGGGGAGTGGGGTAGGGGATTTGGGGTAGGGGAGTTGGGGTAGGTGAGTTGGGGTAGGTGAGTTGGGGTAGGTGAGTTGGGGTAGGGGAGTTGGGGTAGGGGAGTTGGGGTAGGGGAGTTGGGGTAGGGGAGTTGGGGTAGGGGAGTTGGGGTAGGGGAGTTGGGGTAGGGGAGTTGGGGTAGGGGAGTTGGGGTAGGGGAGTTGGGGTAGGGGAGTTGGGGTAGGGGAGTGGGGTAGGGGAGTGGGGTAGGGGAGTGGGGTAGGGGAGTGGGGTAGGAGAGTGGGGTAGGAGAGTGGGGTAGGAGAGTGGGGTAGGAGAGTGGGGTAGGTGAGTGGGGTAGGTGAGTGGGGTAGGAGAGTGGGGTAGGAGAGTGGGGGAGGAGAGTGGGGGAGGAGAGTGGGGGAGGAGAGTGGGGGAGGAGAGTGGGGGAGGAGAGTGGGGGAGGAGAGTGGGGGAGGAGAGTGGGGGAGGAGAGTGGGGGAGGGGAGTTGAGGCAGGGATTGGGGGAGCAGAGTGGTTGAGGGGAGTTGCGGAGAGGAGAGGGGGAGGGGAGTGGGGTAGAGGAATGGGGAGGGCAGTGGGGGGAATCGGGGAACGTAGTTGCGGAGGGGACTTTGGGAGGGGCATGGGGGATGGGGTGGGGGAGGGGAGTTGGGGACTGGTGTGTGGAGGGGAGTGGGGGAGTTGATTGCGGACGGGGAGTTGGGGAGGTGAGTGGGGGAGGGGAGTTGGGGACTGGAGTGGGGGAGGGGAGTGGGGTAAGGGAGTGTGGGAGAGGTGTTGAGGAGGGTGTGGGGGAGGGGAGTGGGGAAGGGGAGTGGGGGAGGGGAGTGGGGGAGGGGAGTGGGGGAGGGGAGTGGGGGAGGGGAGTGGGGGAGGGGAGTGGGGGAGGGGAGGGGGCGGGGGAGAGGAGTGGGTTGGGGAGGGGCGGAGGGGAGTTGGGGAGGGTAGTAGTGGAGGGAATTGGGGAGTGGCTGAGGGGAGTTGGGGAGGGTAGTAGTGAAGGGGTTTGGGGGTGGGGAGTGGGGTAGGGGAGTGGGGATTGGTTGTGATGCAGGGGAGTGGGGGAGGGTAGTTGGGGAGGGGGTGGGGTCGGGGTTTGGGGTCGGGGAGTGGGGGAGGGATGTGAGGGAGGGATATGAGGGAGGGATGTGAGGGAGGGATGTGAGGGAGGGATCTGAGGGAGGGATGTGAGGGAGGGATGTGAGGGAGGGATGTGAGGGAGGGATGTGAGGGAGGGATGTGAGGGAGGGGAGTGAGGGAGGGGAGTGAGGGAGGGGAGTGAGGGAGGGGAGTGAGGGAGGGGAGTGAGGGAGGGGAGTGAGGGAGGGGAGTGGGGTAGGGGAGTGGGGTAGGGGAGTGGGGTAGGGGAGTGGGGTAGGGGAGTGGGGTAGGGGAGTGGGGTAGGGGTGTTACAGAGAGGAGGGGGAGGGGAGTGGGTTGGGGAGTGGGGGAGGGGAGTTGGTGAGGGTAGTAGTGTAGGGGATTGGCGGTAGGGAGTGGGGGAAGGGAGTGGGGGAAGGGAGTGGGGGAAGGGAGTGGGGGAAGGGAGTGGGGGAAGGGAGTGGGGATTGGTTGTGATGTAGGGGAGTGGGGGAGGGGACTGGGGGAGGAGAGCGAGGTAGGGGAGGTGGTCAGGGGAGTGTGGGAGGGGAGCGGGGGGAGTGGATTGGGGAGGGGAGTTAGCTAGTGGGGTGCGGGCGGGGAGTAGGGGAGGGGAGTAGGGGAGGGGAGTAGGGGAGGGGAGTAGGGGAGGGGAGTAGGGGAGGGGAGTTGGGGAGGGGAGTTGGGGAGGGGTCTTGTGGATGGGAGTTGCGGAGGGGAGTTGGGGAGTGGAGTGGGGTAAGGGAGTGGGGTAAGGGAGTGGGGTAAGGGAGTGGGGTAAGGGAGTGGGGTAAGGGAGTGGGGTATGGGAGTAGGGTATGGGAGTAGGGTATGGGAGTGGGGTATGGGAGTGGGGTATGGGAGTGGGGTATGGGAGTGGGTGAGGGGAGTGGGTGAGGGGAGTGGGTGAGGGGAGTGGGTGAGGGGAGTGGGTGAGGGGAGTGGGTGAGGGGAGTGGTGGAGGGGAGTGGTGGAGGGGAGTGGTGGAGGGGAGTGGGGGAGGGGAGTGGGGGAGGGGAGTGGAGGAGGGGAGTGGAGGAGGGGAGTGGAGGAGGGGAGTGGAGGAGGGGAGTTGAGGAGGGGAGTGGGGGTGGGGAGTTAGGCACTGGAGTGGGGGAGGGGAGAGTGGGAGTGGAGTGGATGAGGGGAGTGGAGTATGGGAGTTTGTGAGGGAAGTGGGGGAGGAGTGTTGGGGAGGGGAGTGGGGGAGGGGAGTGGGGGAGGGGAGTGGGGGAGGGGAGTGGGGGAGGGGAGTGGGGGAGGGGAGTGGGGGAGGGGAGTGGGGGAGGGGAGTTGAGGCTGGGATTGGGGGAGCAGAGTGGTTGAGGGGAGTTGCAGAGAGGAGAGGGGGAGGGGAGTGGGGAGGGAAGCTGGGGAGGGGAATGGGGAGGGGAGTTGGGGAGGGTAGTAGTGGAGGGGATTGGGGGTGGGGAGTGGGGTAGGGGAGTGGGGATTGGTTGTGATGTAGGGGAGTGGGGGAGGGGGAGTGGGGGAAGGGGAGTGGGGGAAGGGGAGTGGGGGAAGGGGAGTGGGGGAAGGGGAGTGGGGGAAGGGGAGTGGGGGAAGGGGAGTGGGGGAAGGGGAGTGGGGGAAGGGGATTGAGGTAGTGGAATGGGGAGTGGTGAGGGGGAGGGGAGTTCGGGAGTTGGAGTGGTGAAAGGGAAGTGGGGTGGGGGAGTGGGGTGGGGGAGTGGGGTGGGGGAGAGGGGTGGGGGAGAGGGGTAGGGGAGAGGGGTAGGGGAGAGGGGTAGGGGAGAGGGGTAGGGGAGAGGGGTAGGGGGGGCGGGGTAGGGGGGCGGGGGTGGGGGAGCGGGGGTGGGGGAGCGGGGGTGGGGGAGCGGGGGTGGGGGAGCGGAGGTGGGGGAGCGGGGGTGGGGGAGCGGGGGTGGGGGAGCGGGGGTGGGGGAGCGGGGGTGGGGGAGCGGGGGTGGGGGAGCGGGGGGGGGAGCGCGGGGGTGGGGGAGCGCGGGGGTGGGGGAGCGCGGAGGTGGGGGGGCGCGGAGGTGGGGGGCGCGGGGTTAGGGGGCGCGGGGTAGGGGGGCGCGGGGTAGGGGGGCGCGGGGTAGGGGGGCGCGGGGTAGGGGGGCGCGGGGTAGGGGGGCCGCGGGGTAGGGGGGCCGCGGGGTAGGGGGGGCGCGGGGTATGGGGGGCGCGGGGTAGGGGGGGCGCGGGGTAGGGGGGGCGCGGGGTAGGGGGGGCACGGAGTAGGGGGGGCGCGGAGTAGGGGGGGCGCGGAGTAGGGGGGGCGCGGGGTAGGGGGGGCGCGGGGTAGGGGGGCGCGGGGTAGGGGGGGCGCTGGGTAGGGGGGGCGCGGGGTAGGGGGGGCGCGGGGTAGGGGGGGCGCGGGGTAGGGGGGGCGCGGGGTAGGAGGGGCGCGGGGCAGGAGGGGCGCGGGGCAGGAGGGGCGCGGGGCAGGAGGGGCGCGGGGCAGGAGGGGCGCGGGGTAGGAGGGGCGGGGTAGGAGGGGCGGGGTAGGAGGGGCGGGGTAGGAGGGGCGGGGTAGGAGGGGGCGGGGTAGGAGGGGGGCGGGGTGGGGGGGGTAGGATGGGGGGGGTAGGATGGGGGGGTAGGAGGGGCGGGGTAGGAGGGGCGGGGTAGGGGGGGCGGGTGTGGGGAGCGCAGTGAGGAGGTGGAGGAAAGGGGAGACAGGCAGGGGAGTGGGGTAGGGGAGGGCAGTGAGGATTTGGCGGGAAGGGGAGTGGGGGAGGGTAATGGAGGAGGGGTGAGGGTTATGTGAGTGGGGTAGGGGAGCGGGGTAGGGGAGTGAGGTAGATGTATGGCGGAGGGGATTGAGGTAGTGGAATGGGGGAAGGGAGTGGATGAGAGGAGTGGGGTAGGGAATGGGGGGCGGTAACTGGGGGAGTGGAGTGAGGTAGGGCAGTGTACGAGTGGAGTGGAGTGGGGGTGTGGGGTAGGGGAGGGCAGTGAGGAGGTGGAGGGAAAGGGAGTGACGTGGGGAGGGAGAGAGGCTGTGGCGTAGGGGAGCTGGGTAGGGGAGGGCAGTGAGGAGCAGAAGGAAGGGGAGTAGAGTAGGGGAGGGGAGTGGAGGAGGGGAATGCAGTGAGGAAAGTGAAGAGAAGGGGAGTGGGGGAGGGCATTGGGGTCGGAGAGTTGGGGAGCAGCAGTTGGGTAGGGGAGTGGGTTACGGATGTGGTGTCGGGGAGTGTAGTAGCGGAGTGGGGCAGGGGAGAAGGGGGGCGAGTGGGGTAGGGGTGTGGGGGAGGCATGTGGGGTCGTGGAGTGGGGTCGGGGAGTGCTGGAGGGGAGTGTGGTAGGGGAGTGGGGAAGGGGAGTGGGGAAGGGGAGTGGGGAAGGGGAGTGGGGAAGGGGAGTGTGGTCAGTGAAGAGGTGCTAGGAAGCGGAGAGGTGGACGGGAGTGGGGGGGAGGGGAGTGGGGGGGAGGGGAGTGGGGGGGAGGGGAGTGGGGGGGAGGGGAGTGGGGGGGAGGGGAGTGGGGGAGGGGAGTGGGGGAGGGGAGTGGGGGAGGGGAGTAGGGGAGGGGAGTAGGGGAGGGGAGTGGGTGAGGGGAGTGGGGGAGGGGAGTGGGGGAGGGGAGTGAAGTGGGGGTGTGGGGTAGGGGAGGGCAGTGAGGAGGTGGAGGGAAGGGGAGTGACGTGGGGAGGGAGAGAGGCGGTGGCGTAGGGGAGCTGGGTAGGGGAGGGCAGTGAGGAGCAGAAGGAAGGGGAGTAGGGGAGGGGAGTGGGGGAGGGGAGTGCAGTGAGGAGGTGAAGAGAAGGGGAGTGGGGGACGGTATTGGGGTCGGAGAGTTGGGGAGCAGTAGTTGGGTAGGGGAGTGGGTCACTGATGTCGTGTCGGGGAGTGGGGTAGGGGAGTGTTGTAGCGGAGTGGGGGTAGGGTAGTAGGGTGGCGAGTGGGGAAGGGGAGTGGGGAGGGGGAGTGGGGAGGGGGAGTGGGGAGGGGGAGTGGGGCGGGGGAGTGGGGCGGGGGAGTGGGGCGGGGGAGTGGGGCGGGGGAGTGGGGCGGGGGAGTGGGGCGGGGGAGTGGGGAGGGGGAGTGGGGAGGGGGAGTGGGGAGGGGGAGTGGGGAAGGGGAGTGGGGAAGGGGAGTGGGGAAGGGGAGTGGGGAAGGGGAGTGGGGAAGGGAGTGTGGTCAGGGTGGGCAGTGAAGAGGTGCTGGGAAGCGGAGAGGTGGACGGGAGTGGGGGGGAGGGGAGTGGGGGAGGGGTGGGGCATGGGAGTGGGGTAGAAGAATGGGGAAGGGGAATGGGGTAGTGGAGATGGGGCGGGGAGTGAGTTAGGGGAGTGGGGTAGGGGTGCGCAGTGAGGAGGTGGCGGGAAGGGGAGTGGGGGAGTGGAGTGCGGGGTGTGGGGGCGGGGAGTGGGGGCGGGGAGTGGGGCCGGGGCGTGGGGCCGGGGCGTGGGGTCGGGGCGTGGGGTCGGGGCGTGGGGACGGGGCGTGGGGACGGGGCGTGGGGTCGGGGAAGCGGAGTGGGGACGGGGAGAGGGGTCGGCGAGTGGGGTCGGCGAGTGGGGACGGCGAGTGGGGACGGGCAGTGGGGACGGGCAGTGGGGACGGGGAGCGGGGACGGCGAGAGGGGACGGCGAGAGGGGACGGGGGGGCGGGGAGCGGGGGCGGGGAGCGGGGGCGGGGAGCGGGGACGGTGAGCGGGGACGGTGAGCGGGGACGGAGAGCGGGGACGGAGAGCGGGGACGGAGAGTGGGGATGGAGAGTGGCTAAAGTGAGTGGGGACGGGGAGCGGGGACGGGGAGCGGGGACGGGGAGCGGGGAAGGGGAGCGGGCACGGGGAGCGGGGAAGGGGAGCGGGGAAGGGGAGCGGGGAAGGGGAGCGGGGAAGGGAGTGTGGTCAGGGTGGGCAGTGAAGAGGTGCTGGGAAGCGGAGAGGTGGACGGGAGTGGGGGGGAGGGGAGTGGGGGAGGGGTGGGGCATGGGAGTGGGGTAGAAGAATGGGGAAGGGGAATGGGGTAGTGGAGATGGGGCGGGGAGTGAGTTAGGGGAGTGGGGTAGGGGTGCGCAGTGGGGAAGGGGAGTGGGGGAGTGGAGTGCGGGAGTGGAGGGTGGGGAGTGGAGTGCGGGGAGTGGGGGCGGGGAGTGGCGGCGGGGAGTGGGGGCGGGGCGTGGGGGCGGGGCGTGGGGGCGGGGCGTGGGGGCGGGGCGTGGGGGCGGGCAGTGGGGACGGGCAGTGGGGACGGCGAGAGGGGACGGGGAGCGGGGACGGCGAGAGGGGACGGCGAGAGGGGACGGGGAGCGGCGACGGGGAGCGGGGACGGGGAGTGGGGTCCCGGAGTGGGGACGGTTAGTGGGAACTGTTAGTGGGGACGGTTAGTGGGGATGTTTAGAGGGGACGCGGAGTGGGGACGCGGAGTGGGGACGCTGGGTGGGGACGCTGGGTGGGGACGCTGGGTGGGGACGCTGGGTGGGGACGCTGGGTGGGGGCGGGGAGTGGGGGCGGGGAGTGGGGGCGGGGAGTGGGGGCGCTGAGTGGGGGCGCTGAGTGGGGGCGCTGAGTGGGGGCGCTGAGTGGGGGCGGAGAGTGGGGACGGAGAGTGGGGACGGAGAGTGGGGTCGGAGAGTGGGGACGGAGAGTGGGGACGGAGAGTGCGGACAGTCAGTGGGGACAGTGAGTGGGGACAGTGAGTGGGGACAGTGAGTGGGGACAGTGCGTGGAGTCTGTGCGTGGGGTCAGTGAGTGGGGTCAGTGAGTGGGGTCAGTGAGTGGGGTCAGTGAGTGGGGTCAGTGAGTGGGGACAGTGAGTGGGGTCAGTGAGTGGGGACAGTGAGTGGGGTCAGTGAGTGGGGACAGTGAGTGGGGACTGTGAGTGGGGTCAGTGAGTGGGGTCAGTGAGTGGGGTCAGTGAGTGGGGACAGTGAGTGTGGATAGTAACTGGGGACAGTGAGTGGAGTCAGTGAGTGGGGACAGTGAGTGGAGTCAGTGAGTGGGGTCAGTGAGTGGGGTCAGTGCGTGGGGTCAGTGCGTGGGGTCAGTGCGTGGAGTCAGTGCGTGGGGTCAGTGAGTGGGGTCAGTGAGTGGGGTCAGTGAGTGGGGTCAGTGAGTGGGGTCAGTGAGTGGGGTCAGTGAGTGGGGACAGTGAGTGGGGACAGTGAGTGGGGTCAGTGCGTGGGGTCAGTGAGTGGGGTCAGTGAGTGGGGTCAGTGAGTGGGGTCAGTGAGTGGGGTCAGTGAGCACGGGGAGATCCCAGCCTCCATCCCCAGCCTGTGCTGATTTAGCTGTTCTGACATGATGTGTTACTGATTCCCATTCTCAGAGCACAGGAGAATCCCAGGCCCCATTCCCAGCTTCTGCTGTGTTAACACCCTGTTGTCCGAGTTATTATCAGTGTGTGATCTAACCTCACTGTGGAGTGGATGGAAGGCTGGAGTTCTCCATCTCCTGCATCACCACCAGCGGCTCATCCAACTTGAGTGTGTGTGATGTGGGGAAAGGATCAGGACATTGTGATCAGTCAGGAACTCCCAGACCCACTGCAAGAGAGAGAGAGAGAGAGGCAGCAATTAGAACAACACAAGGAGGGTTAAACACACAGTACAGTACTGAGCCCAATACAGAGCACAGGGAGATCCCAGACTCCATCCACAGCCTGTGCTGAGTGAGCAAAGGAAGATCCCAGCCTCCATCCACAGCCTGTGCTGAGTGAGCACAGGAAGATCCCAGCCTCCATCCACAGCCTGTGCTGAGTGAGCACAGGAAGATCCCAGCCTCCATCCACAGCCTGTGCTGAGTGAGCACAGGAAGATCCCAGACTCCATCCCCAGCCTGTGCTGAGTGAGCACAGGAAGATCCCAGCCTCCATCCCCAGCCTGTGCTGAGTGAGCACAGGGAGATCCCAGACTCCATCCACAGCCTGTGCTGAGTGAGCACAGGAAGATCCCAGCCTCCATCCACAGCCTGTGCTGAGTGAGCACAGGAAGATCCCAGCCTCCATCCACAGCCTGTGCTGAGTGAGCACAGGAAGATCCCAGCCTCCATGCCCAGCCTGTGCTGAGTGAGCACAGGGAGATCCCAGACTCCATCCACAGCCTGTGCTGAGTGAGCACAGGAAGATCCCAGCCTCCAACCCCAGCCTGTGCTGAGTGAGCACAGGAAGATCCCAGCCTCCATCCCCAGCCTGTGCTGAGTGAGCACAGGAAGATCCCAGCCTCCATCCCCAGCCTGTGCTGAGTGAGCACAGGAAGATCCCAGCCTCCATCCCCAGCCTGTGCTGAGTGAGCACAGGAAGATCCCAGCCTCCATCCCCAGCCTGTGCTGAGTGAGCACAGGAAGAACCCAGCCTCCATTCCCAGCCTGCGCTGAGTGAGCACAGGAAGATGCCCGCCTCCATCCCCAGCCTGCGCTGAGTGAGCACAGGAAGATCATAGCCTCCATCCCCAGCCTGCGCTGAGTGAGCACAGGAAGATCCCAGCCTCCATCCCCAGCCTGCGCTGAGTGAGCACAGGAAGATGCCAGCCTCCATCCCCAGCCTGCGCTGAGTGAGCACAGGAAGATGCCAGCCTCCATCCCCAGCCTGCGCTGAGTGAGCACAGGAAGATCCCAGCCTCCATCCCCAGCCTGCGCTGAGTGAGCACAGGAAGATCCCAGCCTCCATCCCCAGCCTGCGCTGAGTGAGCACAGGAAGATCCCAGCCTCCATCCACAGCCTGCGCTGAGTGAGCACAGGAAGATCCCAGCCTCCATCCCCAGCCTGCGCTGAGTGAGCACAGGAAGATCCCAGCCTCCATCCGCAGCCTGCGCTGAGTGAGCACAGGAAGATCCCAGCCTCCATCCCCAGCCTGCGCTGAGTGAGCACAGGAAGATCCCAGCCTCCATCCCCAGCCTGCGCTGAGTGAGTACAGGAAGATCCCAGCCTCCATCCCCAGCCTGCGCTGAGTGAGCACAGGAAGATCCCAGCCTCCATCCACAGCCTGCGCTGAGTGAGCACAGGTAGATCCCAGCCTCCATCCCCAGCCTGCGCTGAGTGAGCACAGGAAGATCCCAGCCTCCATCCCCAGCCTGTGCTGAGTGAGCACAGGAAGATCCCAGCCTCCATCCCCAGCCTGCGCTGAGTGAGCACAGGAAGATCCCAGCCTCCATCCCCAGCCTGTGCTGAGTGAGCACAGGAAGATCCCAGCCTCCATCCCCAGCCTGTGCTGAGTGAGCACAGGAAGATCCCAGCCTCCATCCCCAGCCTGTGCTGAGTGAGCACAAGAAGATCCCAGCCTCCATCCCCAGCCTGTGCTGAGTGAGCACAGGAAGATCCCAGCCTCCATCCGCAGCCTGTGCTGAGTGAGCACAGGAAGATCCCAGCCTCCATCCCCAGTCTGTGCTGAGTGAGCACAGGAAGATCCCAGCCTCCATCCCCAGCCTGTGCTGAGTGAGCACAGGAAGATCCCAGCCTCCTTCCCCAGCCTGTGCTGTGTGAGCACAGGAAGATCCCAGCCTCCATCCCCAGCCTGTGCTGAGTGAGCACAGGAAGATCCCAGCCTCCATCCCCAGCCTGTGCTGAGTGAGCACAGGAAGATCCCAGCCTCCATCCCCAGCCTGCGCTGAGTGAGCACAGGAAGATCCCAGCCTCCATCCCCAGCCTGCGCTGAGTGAGCACAGGAAGATCCCAGCCTCCATCCCCAGCCTGTGCTGAGTGAGCACAGGAAGATCCCAGCCTCCATCCCCAGCCTGTGTTGAGTGAGCACAGGAAGAACCCAGCCTCCATCCCCAGCCTGTGCTGAGTGAGCACAGGAAGATCCCAGCCTCCATCCCCAGCCTGCGCTGAGTGAGCACAGGAAGATCCCAGCCTCCATCCCCAGCCTGCGCTGAGTGAGCACAGGAAGATCCCAGCCTCCATCCCCAGCCTGTGCTGAGTGAGCACAGGAAGATCCCAGCCTCCATCCCCAGCCTGTGCTGAGTGAGCACAGGAAGATCCCAGCCTCCATCCCCAGCCTGTGCTGAGTGAGCACAGGAAGAACCCAGCCTCCATTCCCAGCCTGCGCTGAGTGAGCACAGGAAGATCCCAGCCTCCATCCCCAGCCTGCGCTGAGTGAGCACAGGAAGATCATAGCCTCCATCCCCAGCCTGCGCTGAGTGAGCACAGGAAGATCCCAGCCTCCATCCCCAGCCTGCGCTGAGTGAGCACAGGAAGATGCCAGCCTCCATCCCCAGCCTGCGCTGAGTGAGCACAGGAAGATGCCAGCCTCCATCCCCAGCCTGCGCTGAGTGAGCACAGGAAGATCCCAGCCTCCATCCCCAGCCTGCGCTGAGTGAGCACAGGAAGATCCCAGCCTCCATCCCCAGCCTGCGCTGAGTGAGCACAGGAAGATCCCAGCCTCCATCCCCAGCCTGCGCTGAGTGAGCACAGGAAGATCCCAGCCTCCATCCCCAGCCTGCGCTGAGTGAGCACAGGAAGATCCCAGCCTCCATCCCCAGCCTGCGCTGAGTGAGCACAGGAAGAACCCAGCCTCCATCCCCAGCCTGTGCTGAGTGAGCACAGGAAGATCCCAGCCTCCATCCCCAGCCTGCGCTGAGTGAGCACAGGGAGATCCCAGCCTCCATCCCCAGCCTTCGCTGAGTGAGCACAGGAAGATCCCAGCCTCCATCCCCAGCCTGTGCTGAGTGAGCACAGGAAGAACCCAGCCTCCATCCCCAGCCTGTGCTGAGTGAGCACAGGAAGATCCCAGCCTCCATCCCCAGCCTGCGCTGAGTGAGCACAGGAAGATCCCAGCCTCCATCCCCAGCCTGCGCTGTGTGAGCACAGGAAGATCCCAGCCTCCATCCCCAGCCTGTGCTGTGTGAGCACAGGAAGATCCCAGCCTCCATCCCCAGCCTGTGCTGAGTGAGCACAGGAAGATCCCAGCCTCCATCCCCAGCCTGTGCTGAGTGAGCACAGGAAGATCCCAGCCTCCATCCCCAGCCTGCGCTGAGTGAGCACAGGAAGATCCCAGCCTCCATCCCCAGCCTGCGCTGAGTGAGCACAGGAAGATCCCAGCCTCCATCCCCAGCCTGTGCTGAGTGAGCACAGGAAGATCCCAGCCTCCATCCCCAGCCTGTGTTGAGTGAGCACAGGAAGAACCCAGCCTCCATCCCCAGCCTGTGCTGAGTGAGCACAGGAAGATCCCAGCCTCCATCCCCAGCCTGCGCTGAGTGAGCACAGGGAGATCCCAGCCTCCATCCCCAGCCTTCGCTGAGTGAGCACAGGAAGATCCCAGCCTCCATCCCCAGCCTGTGCTGAGTGAGCACAGGAAGAACCCAGCCTCCATCCCCAGCCTGTGCTGAGTGAGCACAGGAAGATCCCAGCCTCCATCCCCAGCCTGCGCTGAGTGAGCACAGGAAGATCCCAGCCTCCATCCCCAGCCTGCGCTGTGTGAGCACAGGAAGATCCCAGCCTCCATCCCCAGCCTGTGCTGTGTGAGCACAGGAAGATCCCAGCCTCCATCCCCAGCCTGTGCTGAGTGAGCACAGGAAGATCCCAGCCTCCATCCCCAGCCTGTGCTGTGTGAGCACAGGAAGATCCCAGCCTCCATCCCCAGCCTGTGCTGAGTGAGCACAGGAAGATCCCAGCCTCCATCCCCAGCCTGTGCTGAGTGAGCACAGGAAGATCCCAGCCTCCATCCCCAGCCTGTGCTGAGTGAGCACAGGAAGATCCCAGCCTCCATCCCCAGCCTGTGCTGAGTGAGCACAGGAAGATCCCAGCCTCCATCCCCAGCCTGTGCTGTTTCAGCTCCAACTCAACACAGAGGATTCCGAAGCCACGCCCACTCACTGACATCACCAGGATATTGCGCATGCGCTCTGTTGCCCCAGCAGCAAAATGGCGGCGATCTGAATCTTCCCGCCTCTTTTTCCTTCCCCGGATTCTCTTCGCAGGTGAAAGGAGCCTGAGTTACCAAAGCGGGACATTGACATTCTTATTCGCGTTTGCGGGCCACACCAAGTCCTTCTGAAGCCTCCTCCCCGCTCGCCGGCTACATTAGTCTTATGTGCGTCACCGACTTTAACCGCCTTCCACCGCAATGGCCGCCTGTCTCTGGAGCATGCGCAGTGTCTCTGTGCGGCAGGATTTGCGCCTGCGCGGTGGCCTCCTGTTGAGTGTGTACGGCATATTCATTCCCGCTTGGAATGCTGGGTAGCACGGCCGCCATTGAGGTTTCCTTCAAGAATTTGGAAATAATGTTCTCTGATGTGATTAAGTTTAAATTATTGAATAATTCATGCTGAACCCAGAGTGACTGCACCCTCTGTCATGGTTCAGTCCTGCATTTGATTAATTACAGTTAATTAATTACATTGAGTCGACATCGGCCCAAATTGATGGCAGTGATCAAACTTTATTCTGCACAAGTAAGATATGATACCTCACAGTATCTGAACAGTAGTTTACAATGTGTCATTTATATGACCCGGTTTTTCCCTTGGGTAAAATTCATGGTAATAAATATCTGCAGCTGTGGGTGAAATCACTTGTCTTTGTGCCTTTTGAAATCTTCTACACCTTCTGTCTATTTGGACACTCTTTGTATCACCCTTACAATAATACAAACACACTAAATTACACTGGACCAATCATTGAATAACTACTATCCTCTTATTACAATTGCAGGGATAGACATTCACAAGGCCCTGTTTTACTCAGGTTTCAGTCTAATAACCCCTGAGATCACATTTTTCCTCCAGCTGAAGTTATCAGTCTAGCTGTGACAATGCAAATAGGCATCTTTTACACTGTAGACATGTAACATTCTTGATGGACCAATGATTCCAAATAGAGGTTCCTCCCAACACCATCCCCTGTCCTGTCTTGAACCAGAACACCAGTGCTCCTTTACTCATTATCACATTCCAAATAAGATGCATAGTCTACATTCCCATGGGAACAAGGCTGCCTCTGTTTGCTGTTCTGTTCTTTTATTTCTGATGTTCTTTTGGTTTAATTGAATGACCCATAATTACCCATTACCACTATTGAAGTGTCTCACATATCCTGCTTTCAACCCTTTCCTATTGTTATAGCATCTAGAAGGCAGATCATTCCCTGACAGTAATACAAAACCAGCCACGCAACATATATATTTGACTGTGTGATCTGGAGATTACATTGTAGCAGTATTGTAAATTATACATTTTCCAGTTAAGTACATATACTGATTATGAATTGGAGAATATACTGGAGGACCGACCAAACACCTCAACTCTGGAACAGTTCCAGAAACTGACCAGGTGATCATCACCTAACCCAGGACATGTTCACTGACACAGCACCTGGAAACTGACCAGGTGTACATCACCCAACCCAGGACATGTTCACTGACCCAGCACCTGGAAACTGACCAGGTGATCATCACCTAACCCAGGACATGTTAACTGAACCAGCACCTGGAAACTGACCAGGTGATCATCACCTAACCCAGGACATGTTCACTGACACAGCATCTGGAAACTGACCAGGTGAACATCACCTAACCCAGGACATGTTCACTGAACCAGCACCTGGAAACTAACCAGGTGATCATCACCTAACCCAGGACATGTTCACTGACCCAGCACCTGGAAACTGACCAGGTGAACAACACCTAACCCAGGACATGTTCACTGACCCAGTACCTGGAAACTGACCAGGTGAGCATCACCTAACCCAGGACATGTTCACTGACACAGCACCTGGAAACTGACCAGGTGATCATCACCTAACCCAGGACATGTTCACTGACCCAGCACCTGGAAACTCACCAGGTGATCATCACCTAACCCAGGACATGTTCACTGACCCAGCACCTGGAAACTGACAAGGTGAACATCACCTAACCCAGGACATGTTCACTGAACCAGCACCTGGAAACTGACCAGGTGATCATCGCCTAATCCAGGACATGTTCACTGACCCAGTACCTGGAAACTGACCAGGTGATCATCACCTAACCCAGGACATGTTCACTGACCCATCACCTGGAAACTAACCAGGTGATCATCACCTATCCCAGGACATGTTCACTGACCCAGCACCTGGAAACTGACCAGGTGAACATCACCTAACCCAGGACATGTTCACTGCCCTAGCAACTGGAAACTAACCAGGTGATCATCACCTAATCCGGGACATGTTCACTGACCCAGTACCTGGAAACTGACCAGGTGTACATCACCTAATCCAGGACATGTTCACTGACCCAGCACCTGGAAACTAACCAGGTGATCATCACCTAACCCAGGACATGTTCACTGACCCAGTACCTGGAAACTAACCAGGTGATCATCACCTAACCCAGGACATGTTCACTGACCCAGCACCTGGAAACTGACCAGGTGATCATCACCTAATCCAGGATATGTTCACTGACCCAGCACCTGGAATCTGACCAGGTGAACATCACCTAATCCAGGACATGTTCACTGACCCAGTACCTGGAAACTAACCAGGTGATCATCACCTAACCCAGGACATGTTCACTGACCCAGCACCTGGAAACTAACCAGGTGATCATCACCTAACCCAGGACATGTTCACTGACCCAGCACCTGGAAACTGACCAGGTGATCATCACCTAATCCAGGATATGTTCACTGACCCAGCACCTGGAATCTGACCAGGTGAACATCACCTAATCCAGGACATGTTCACTGACCCAGTACCTGGAAACTAACCAGGTGATCATCACCTAACCCAGGACATGTTCACTGACCCAGCACCTGGAAACTAACCAGGTGATCATCACCTAACCCAGGACATGTTCACTGAACCAGCACCTGGAAACTAACCAGGTGATCATCACCTAACCCAGGACATGTTCACTGACCTAGCACCTGGAAACTAACCAGGTGATCATCACCTAACCCAGGACATGTTCACTGACACAGCACCTGGAAACTGACCAGGTGATCATCACCTAATCCAGGACATGTTCACTGACCCAGCACCTGGAAACTAACCAGGTGATCATCACCTAACCCAGGACATGTTCACTGACCAGCACCTGGAAACTAACCAGGTGTACATCACCTAACCCAGGACATGTTCACTGACCCAGCACCTGGAAACTAACTAGGTGATCATCAACTAACCCAGGACATGTTCACTGACCCAGTACCTGGAAACTAACCAGGTGATCATCACCTAATCCAGGACATGTTCACTGACCCAGCACCTGGAAACTAACCAGGTGATCATCGCCTAATCCAGGACATGTTCACCGACCCAGCACCTGGAAACTGACCAGGTGATCATCACCTAATTAAGGAGATGTTCACTGACCCAGCACCAGGAAACTGACCAGGTGCTCATCACCTAATCCAGGACATTTTCACTGACCCAGCACCTGGAAACTGACCAGGTGATCATCACCTAATCCAGGACATGTTCACTGAACCAGCACCTGGAAACTAACCAGGTGATCATCACCTAACCCAGGACATGTTCACTGAACCAGCACCTGGAAACTGACCAGGTGTACATCACCTAACCCAGGACATGTTCACTGACCCAGCACCTGGAAACTAACCAGGTGATCATCACCTAACCCAGGACATGTTCACTGAACCAGCACCTGGAAACTAACCAGGTGATCATCACCTAACCCAGGACATGTTCACTGAACCAGCACCTGGAAACTAACCAGGTGATCATCACCTAACCCAGGACATGTTCACTGAACCAGCACCTGGAAACTGACCAGGTGATCATCACCTAATCCAGGATATGTTCACTGACCCAGCACCTGGAATCTGACCAGGTGAACATCACCTAATCCAGGACATGTTCACTGACCCAGTAACTGGAAACTAACCAGGTGATCATCACCTAACACAGGACATGTTCACTGACCCAGCACCTGGAAACTAACCAGGTGATCATCACTTAACCCAGGACATGTTCACTGAACCAGCACCTGGAAACTAACCAGGTGATCCTCACCTAACCCAGGACATGTTCACTGACCTAGCACCTGGAAACTAACCAGGTGATCATCACCTAACCCAGGACATGTTCACTGACACAGCACCTGGAAACTGACCAGGTGATCATCACCTAATCCAGGACATGTTCACTGACCCAGCACCTGGAAACTAACCAGGTGATCATCACCTAACCCAGGACATGTTCACTGACCCAGCACCTGGAAACTAACCAGGTGTACATCACCTAACCCAGGACATGTTCACTGAACCAGCACCTGGAAACTAACCAGGTGATCATCAACTAACCCAGGACATGTTCACTGACCCAGTACCTGGAAACTAACCAGGTGATCATCACCTAATCCAGGACATGTTCACTGACCCAGCACCTGGAAACTGACCAGGTGATCATCACCTAATTCAGGAGATGTTCACTGACCCAGCACCAGGAAACTGACCAGGTGATCATCACCTAATCCAGGACATTTTCACTGACCCAGCACCTGGAAACTGACCAGGTGATCATCACCTAATCCAGGACATGTTCACTGAACCAGCACCTGGAAACTAACCAGTTGATCATCACCTAACCCAGGACATGTTCACTGAACCAGCACCTGGAAACTGACCAGGTGTACATCACCTAACCCAGGACATGTTCACTGACCCAGCACCTGGAATCTAACCAGGTGATCATCACCTAACCCAGGACATGTTCACTGAACCAGCACCTGGAAACTAACCAGGTGATCATCACCTAACCCAGGACATGTTCACTGAACCAGCACCTGGAAACTAACCAGGTGATCATCACCTAACCCAGGACATGTTCACTGAACCAGCACCTGGAAACTGACCAGGTGATCATCACCTAACCCAAGACATGTTCACTGACACAGCATCTGGAAACTGACCAGGTGAACATCACCTAACCCAGGACATGTTCACTGAACCAGCACCTGGAAACTAACCAGGTGATCATCACCTAACCCAGGACATGTTCACTGACCCAGCACCTGGAAACTGACCAGGTGTACAACACCTAACCCAGGACATGTTCACTGACCCAGTACCTGGAAACTGACCAGGTGAGCATCACCTAACCCAGGACATGTTCACTGACACAGCACCTGGAAACTGACCAGGTGATCATCACCTAACCCAGGACATGTTCACTGACCCAGCACCTGGAAACTCACCAGGTGATCATCACCTAACCCAGGACATGTTCACTGACCCAGCACCTGGAAACTGACCAGGTGAACATCACCTAACCCAGGACATGTTCACTGACCCAGCACCTGGAAACTGACCAGGTGATCATCGCCTAATCCAGGACATGTTCACTGACCCAGTACCTGGAAACTGACCAGGTGATCATCACCTAACCCAGGACATGTTCACTGACCCATCACCTGGAAACTAACCAGGTGATCATCACCTATCCCAGGACATGTTCACTGACACAGCACCTGGAAACTGACCAGGTGAACATCACCTAACCCAGGACATGTTCACTGCCCTAGCACCTGGAAACTAACCAGGTGATCATCACCTAATCCGGGACATGTTCACTGACCCAGTACCTGGAAACTGACCAGGTGTACATCACCTAATCCAGGACATGTTCACTGACCCAGCACCTGGAAACTAACCAGGTGATCATCACCTAACCCAGGACATGTTCACTGACCCAGTACCTGGAAACTAACCAGGTGATCATCACCTAACCCAGGACATGTTCACTGACCCAGCACCTGGAAACTGACCAGGTGATCATCACCTAATCCAGGATATGTTCACTGACCCAGCACCTGGAATCTGACCAGGTGATCATCGCCTAATCCAGGACATGTTCACTGACCCAGTACCTGGAAACTAACCAGGTGATCATCACCTAACCCAGGACATGTTCACTGACCCAGCACCTGGAAACTGACCAGGTGATCATCACCTAATCCAGGATATGTTCACTGACCCAGCACCTGGAAACTAACCAGGTGATCATCACCTAACCCAGGACATGTTCACTGACCCAGTACCTGGAAACTAACCAGGTGATCATCACCTAACCCAGGACATGTTCACTGAACAAGCACCTGGAAGCTGACCAGGTGATCATCACCTAATCCAGGATATGTTCACTGACCCAGCACCTGGAATCTGACCAGGTGAACATCACCTAATCCAGGACATGTTCACTGACCCAGTACCTGGAAACTAACCAGGTGATCATCACCTAACCCAGGACATGTTCACTGACCCAGCACCTGGAAACTGACCAGGTGATCATCACCTAATCCAGGATATGTTCTCTGACCCAGCACCTGGAATCTGACCAGGTGAACATCACTTAATCCAGGACATGTTCACTGACCCAGTACCTGCAAACTAACCAGGTGATCATCACCTAACCCAGGACATGTTCACTGACCCAGCACCTGGAAACTAACCAGGTGATCATCACCTAACCCAGGACATGTTCACTGAACCAGCACCTGGAAACTAACCAGGTGATCATCACCTAACCCAGGACATGTTCACTGACCTAGCACCTGGAAACTAACCAGGTGATCATCACCTAACCCAGGACATGTTCACTGACACAGCACCTGGAAACTGACCAGGTGATCATCACCTAATCCAGGACATGTTCACTGACCCAGCACCTGGAAACTAACCAGGTGATCATCGCCTAATCCAGGACATGTTCACTGACCCAGCACCTGGAAACTGACCAGGTGATCATCACCTAATTCAGGAGATGTTCACTGACCCAGCACCTGGAAACTGACCAGGTGATCATCACCTAATCCAGGACATTTTCACTGACCCAGCACCTGGAAACTGACCAGGTGATCATCACCTAATCCAGGACATGTTCACTGAACCAGCACCTGGAAACTAACCAGGTGATCATCACCTAACCCTGGACATGTTCACTGAACCAGCACCTGGAAACTTACCAGGTGTACATCACCTAACCCAGGACATGTTCACTGACCCAGCACCTGGAAACTAACCAGGTGATCATCACCTAACCCAGGACATGTTCACTGAACCAGCACCTGGAAACTAACCAGGTGATCATCACCTAACCCAGGACATGTTCACTGAACCAGCACCTGGAAACTAACCAGGTGATCATCACCTAACACAGGACATGTTCACTGAACCAGCACCTGGAAACTGACCAGGTGATCATCACCTAACCCAGGACATGTTCACTGACCCAGCACCTGGAAACTGACCAGGTGATCATCACCAAACCCAGGACATGTTCACTGACCCAGCACCTGGAAACTAACCAGGTGGACAACACCTAACCCAGGACATGTTCACTGAACCAGCACCTGGAAACTGACCAGGTGTACAACACCTAACCCAGGACATGTTCACTGACCCAGCACCTGGAAACTAACCAGGTGATCATCACCTAACCCAGGACATGTTCACTGACCCAGTACCTGGAAACTGACCAGGTGAACATCGCCTAATCCAGGACATGTTCAATGACCCAGCAACTTGAAAATGACCAGGGGTGATCATCACCTAACCCAGGACATGATCACTGACCTAGCACCTGGAAACTAACCAGTTGATCATCACCTAACTCAGGACATGTTCACTGACACAGTACCTGGAAACTGACCAGGTGATCATCGCCTAATCCAGGACATGTTCACTGACCCAGCACCTGGAAACTAACCAGGTGATCATCACCCAACCCAGGACATGTTCACTGACCTAGCACCTGGAAACTAACCAGGTGATCATCACCTAACCCAGGACATGTTCACTGACACAGCACCTGGAAACTGACCAGGTGATCATCACCTAATCCAGGACATGTTCACTGACCCAGCACCTGGAAACTAACCAGGTGATCATCACCTAATCCAGGACATGTTCACTGAACCAGCACCTGGAAACTAACCAGGTGATCATCACCTAACCCAGGACATGTTCACTGACCCATCACCTGGAAACTAACATGGTGATCATCACCTATCCCAGGACATGTTCACTGACACAGCACCTGGAAACTGACCAGGTGAACATCACCTAACCCAGGACATGTTCACTGAACCAGCACCTGGAAACTAACCAGGTGATCATCACCTAATCCGGGACATGTTCACTGACCCAGTACCTGGAAACTGACCAGGTGTACATCACCTAATCCAGGACATGTTCACTGACCCAGCACCTGGAAACTAACCAGGTGATCATCACCTAACCCAGGACATGTTCACTGACCCAGTACCTGGAAACTAACCAGGTGATCATCACCTAACCCAGGACATGTTCACTGACCCAGCACCTGGAAACTGACCAGGTGATCATCACCTAATCCAGGATATGTTCACTGACCCAGCACCTGGAATCTGACCAGGTGATCATCGCCTAATCCAGGACATGTTCACTGACCCAGTACCTGGAAACTAACCAGGTGATCATCACCTAACCCAGGACATGTTCACTGACCCAGCACCTGGAAACTGACCAGGTGAACATCACCTAATCCAGGATATGTTCACTGACCCAGCACCTGGAAACTAACCAGGTGATCATCACCTAACCCAGGACATGTTCACTGACCCAGTACCTGGAAACTAACCAGGTGATCATCACCTAACCCAGGACATGTTCAGTGAACAAGCACCTGGAAGCTGACCAGGTGATCATCACCTAATCCAGGATATGTTCACTGACCCAGCACCTGGAATCTGACCAGGTGAACATCACCTAATCCAGGACATGTTCACTGACCCAGTACCTGGAAACTAACCAGGTGATCATCACCTAACCCAGGACATGTTCACTGACCCAGCACCTGGAAACTGACCAGGTGATCATCACCTAATCCAGGATATGTTCTCTGACCCAGCACCTGGAATCTGACCAGGTGAACATCACCTAATCCAGGACATGTTCACTGACCCAGTACCTGCAAACTAACCAGGTGATCATCACCTAACCCAGGACATGTTCACTGACCCAGCACCTGGAAACTAACCAGGTGATCATCACCTAACCCAGGACATGTTCACTGAACCAGCACCTGGAAACTAACCAGGTGATCATCACCTAACCCAGGACATGTTCACTGACCTAGCACCTGGAAACTAACCAGGTGATCATCACCTAACCCAGGACATGTTCACTGACACAGCACCTGGAAATTGACCAGGTGATCATCACCTAATCCAGGACATGTTCACTGACCCAGCACCTGGAAACTAACCAGGTGATCATCACCTAATCCAGGACATGTACACTGACCCAGCACCTGGAAACTAACCAGGTGATCATCGCCTAATCCAGGACATGTTCACTGACCCAGCACCTGGAAACTGACCAGGTGATCATCACCTAATTCAGGAGATGTTCACTGACCCAGCACCTGGAAACTGACCAGGTGATCATCACCTAATCCAGGACATGTTCACTGAACCAGCACCTGGAAACTAACCAGGTGATCATCACCTAACCCAGGACATGTTCACTGAACCAGCACCTGGAAACTGACCAGGTGTACATCACCTAACCCAGGACATGTTCACTGACCCAGCACCTGGAAACTAACCAGGTGATCATCACCTAACCCAGGACATGTTCACTGAACCAGCACCTGGAAACTAACCAGGTGATCATCACCTAACCCAGGACATGTTCACTGAACCAGCACCTGGAAACTAACCAGGTGATCATCACCTAACACAGGACATGTTCACTGAACCAGCACCTGGAAACTGACCAGGTGATCATCACCTAACCCAGGACATGTTCACAGACCCAGCACCTGGAAACTGACCAGGTGATCATCACCAAACCCAGGACATGTTCACTGACCCAGCACCTGGAAACTAACCAGGTGGACAACACCTAACCCAGGACATGTTCACTGAACCAGCACCTGGAAACTGACCAGGTGTACAACACCTAACCCAGGACATGTTCACTGACCCAGCACCTGGAAACTAACCAGGTGATCATCACCTAACCCAGGACATGTTCACTGACCCAGTACCTGGAAACTGACCAGGTGAACATCGCCTAATCCAGGACATGTTCAATGACCCAGCAACTGGAAAATGACCAGGGGTGATCATCACCTAACCCAGGACATGATCACTGACCTAGCACCTGGAAACTAACCAGTTGATCATCACCTAACTCAGGACATGTTCACTGACACAGTACCTGGAAACTGACCAGGTGATCATCGCCTAATCCAGGACATGTTCACTGACCCAGCACCTGGAAACTAACCAGGTGATCATCACCCAACCCAGGACATGTTCACTGACCTAGCACCTGGAAACTAACCAGGTGATCATCACCTAACCCAGGACATGTTCACTGACACAGCACCTGGAAACTGACCAGGTGATCATCACCTAATCCAGGACATGTTCACTGACCCAGCACCTGGAAACTAACCAGGTGATCATCACCTAATCCAGGACTTGTTCACTGAACCAGCACCTGGAAACTAACCAGGTGATCATCACCTAACCCAGGACATGTTCACTGAACCAGCACCTGGAAACTGACCAGGTGTACATCACCTAACCCAGGACATGTTCACTGAACCAGCACCTGGAAACTAACCAGGTGATCATCACCTAACCCAGGACATGTTCACTGAACCAGCACCTGGAAACTAACCAGGTGATCATCACCTAACCCAGGACATGTTCACTGAACCAGCACCTGGAAACTAACCAGGTGATCATCACCTAACCCAGGACATGTTCACTGAACCAGCACCTGGAAACTGACCAGGTGATCATCACCTAACCCAGGACATGTTCACTGACCCAGCACCTGGAAACTGACCAGGTGATCATCACCAAACCCAGGACATGTTCACTGACCCAGCACATGGAAACTAACCAGGTGGACAACACCTAACCCAGGACATGTTCACTGAACCAGCACCTGGAAACTGACCAGGTGTACAACACCTAACCCAGGACATGTTCACTGACCCAGCACCTGGAAACTAACCTGGTGATCATCACCTAACCCAGGACATGTTCACTGACCCAGTACCTGGAAAATGACCAGGTGATCATCGCCTAATCCAGGACATGTTCACTGACCCAGCAACTGGAAACTGACCAGGGGTGATCATCACATAACCCAGGACATGTTCACTGACCTAGCACCTGGAAACTAACCAGGTGATCATCACCTAACTCAGGACATGTTCACTGACACAGTACCTGGAACCTGACCAGGTGATAATCGCCTAATCCAGGACATGTTCACTGACCCAGCACCTGGAAACTAACCAGGTGATCATCACCTAACCCAGGACATGTTCACTGACCCAGCACCTGGAAACTGACCAGGTGATCATCACCTAACCCAGGACATGTTCACTGACCAAGCACCTGGAAACTGACCAGGTGATCATCACCTAACCCAGGACATGTTCACTGACCCAGCACCTGGAATCTAACCAGGTGATCATCAGCTAACCCAGGACATGTTCACTGACCCAGTACCTGGAAACTGACCAGGTTTTCATCGCATAATCCAGGACATGTTCACTGACCCAGCACCTGGAAACTGATCAGGTGAGCATCACCTAATCCAGGACATGTTCACTGAACCAGTACCTGGAAACTAACCAGGTGATCATCGCCTAATCCAGGACATGTTCACTGACCCAGCACCTGGAAACTGACCAGGTGAGCATCACCTAATCCAGGACATGTTCACTGACCCAGTACCTGGAAACTAACCAGGTGATCATCGCCTAATCCAGGACATGTTCACTGACCCAGTACCTGGAAACTGACCAGGTGATCATCACCTAACCCAGGACATGTTCACTGACCCAGCTCCTGGAAACTGACCAGGTCATCATCACCTAACCCAGGACATGTTCACTGCCCCAGCACCTGGAAACTAACCAGGTGATCATCACCTAACCCAGGACATGTTCACTGACCCAGCACCTGGAAACTAACCAGGTGATCATCACCTAATCCAGGACATGTTCACTGACCCAGCACCTGGAAACTAACCAGGTGATCATCACCTAATCCAGGACATGTTCACTGACCCAGCACCTGGAAACTGACCAGGTGATCATCGCCTAATCCAGGACATGTTCACTGACACAGCACCTGGAAACTGACCAGGTGATCATCGCCTAACCCAGGACATGTTCACTGACCCAGCACCTGGAAACTGACGAGGTGATCATCACCGAACCCAGGACATGTTCACTGACACAGCACCTGGAAACTGACCAGGTGATCATCACCTAACCCAGGACATGCTCACTGACACAGCACCTGGAAACTCACCAGGTGATCATCGCCTAATCCAGGACATGTTCACTGACACAGCACCTGGAAACTAACCAGTTCATCATCACCTAACCCAGGACATGTTCACTGACCCAGCACCTGGAAACTGACCAGGTGATCATCGCCTAATCCAGGACATGTTCACTGAACCAGCACCTGGAAACTAACCAGGTGATCATCACCTAACCCAGGACATGTTCACTGACCCAGCACCTGGAAACTGACCAGGTGATCATCACCTAACCCAGGACATGTTCACTGACCCAGCACCTGGAAACTAACCAGGTGATCATCGCCTAATCCAGGACATGTTCACTGACCTAGCACCTGGAAACTAACCAGGTGATCATCACCTAACCCAGGACATGTTCACTGACCCAGCACCTGGAACCTGATCAGGTGATCATCACCTAACCCAGGACATGTTCACTGACCCAGCACTTGGAAACTAACCAGGTGATCATCGCCTAATCCAGGACATGTTCACTGATCCAGCACCTGGAAACTGACCAGGTGATCATCGCCTAATCCAGGACATGTTCACTGACCCAGCACCTGGAAACTGACCAGGTGAGCATCACCTAATCCAGGACATGTTCACTGACCCAGTACCTGGAAACTGACCAGGTGATCATCACCTAACCCAGGACATGTTCACTGACCCAGTACCTGGAAACTGACCAGGTGATCATCACCTAACCCAGGACATGTTTACTGACCCAGTACCTGGAAACTGACCAGGTGATCATCACCTAACCCAGGACATGTTCACTGACCCAGCACCTGGAAACTGACCAGGTGATCATCACGTAACCCAGGACATGTTCACTGACCCAGCACCTGGAAACTAACCAGGTGATCATCACCTAACCCAGGACATTTTCACTGATCCAGCACCTGGAAACTAACCAGGTGAGCATCACCTAATCCAGGACATGTTCACTGACCCAGCACCTGGAAACTAACCAGGTGATCATCACCTAATCCAGGACATGTTCACTGACCCAGCACCTGGAAACTGACCAGGTGATCATCGCCTAATCCAGGACATGTTCACTGACCCAGTACCTGGAAACTGACCAGGTGATCATCGCCGAATCCAGGACATGTTCACTGACCCAGCACCTGGAAACTGCCCAGGTGCACAACACCTAACCCAGGACATGTTCACTGAACCAGCACCTGGAAACTGACCAGGTGATCATCACGTAACCCAGGACATGTTCACTGACCCAGCACCTGGAAACTAACCAGGTGATCATCACCTAACCGAGGACATTTTCACTGATCCAGCACCTGGAAACTAACCAGGTGATCATCACCTAATCCAGGACATGTTCACTGACCCAGCACCTGGAAACTAACCAGGTGATCATCACCTAATCCAGGACATGTTCACTGACCCAGCACCTGGAAACTGACCAGGTGATCATCGCCTAATCCAGGACATGTTCACTGACCCAGTACCTGGAAACTGACCAGGTGATCATCGCCGAATCCAGGACATGTTCACTGACCCAGCACCTGGAAACTGCCCAGGTGCACAACACCTAACCCAGGACATGTTCACTGAACCAGCACCTTGAAACTGACCAGGTGTACAACACCTAACCCAGGACATGTTCACTGACCCAGCACCTGGAAACTGATCAGGTGTACATCACCTAATCCAGGACATGTTCACTGACCTAGCACCTGGAAACTGACCAGGTGATCATCACCCAACCCAGGACATGTTCACTGACCCAGCACCTGGAAACTGACCAGGTGATCATCACCTAATCCAGGACATGTTCACTGACCCAGCACCTGGAAACTGACCAGGTGATCATCACCTAATCCAGGACATGTTCACTGAACCAGCACCTGGAAACTAACCAGGTGATCATCACCAACCCAGGACATGTTCACTGAACCAGCACCTGGAAACTGACCAGGTGTACATCACCTAACCCAGGACATGTTCACTGACCCAGCACCTGGAAACTAACCTGGTGATCATCACCTAACCCAGGACATGTTCACTGAACCAGCACCTGGATACTAACCAGGTGATCATCACCTAACCCAGGACATGTTCACTGAACCAGCACCTGGAAACTAACCAGGTGATCATCACCTAACCCAGGACATGTTCACTGAACCAGCACCTGGAAACTGACCAGGTGATCATCACCTAACCCAGGACATGTTCACTGACCCAGCACCTGGAAACTGACCAGGTGATCATCACCAAACCCAGGACATGTTCATGACCCAGCACCTGGAAACTAACCAGGTGGACAACACCTAACCCAGGACATGTTCACTGAACCAGCACCTGGAAACTGACCAGGTGTACAACACCTAACCCAGGACATGTTCACTGACCCAGCACCTGGAAACTAACCAGGTGATCATCACCTAACCCAGGACATGTTCACTGACACAGTACCTGGAAACTGACCAGGTGATCATCGCCTAATCCAGGACATGTTCACTGACCCAGCAACTGGAAACTGACCAGGGGTGATCATCACCTAACCCAGGACATGTTCACTGAACCAGCACCTGGAAACGGACCAGGTGATCATCACCTAATCCAGGACATGTTCACTGACCCAGCACCTGGAAACTGACCAGGTGATCATCACCAAACCCAGGACATGTTCACTGACCCAGCACCTGGAAACTAACCAGGTGGACATCGCCTAATCCAGGACATGTTCACTGAACCAGCACCTGGAAACTGACCAGGTGTACATCACCTAACCCAGGACATGTTCACTGACCCAGCACCTGGAAACTGACCAGGTGATCATCGCCTAATCCAGGACATGTTCACTGACCCAGCACCTGGAAACTAACCAGGTGATCATCACCTAATCCAGGACATGTTCACTGACCCAGTACCTGGAAACTGACCAGGTGATCTTCGCCTAATCCAGGACATGTTCACTGACCCAGCACCTGGAAACTAACCAGGTGATCATCACCTAATCCAGGACATGTTCACTGACCCAGCACCTGGAAACTGACCAGGTGATCATCGCCTAATCCAGGACATGTTCACTGACCCAGTACCTGGAAACTGACCAGGTGATCATCGCCTAATCCAGGACATGTTCACTGACCCAGCACCTGGAAACTGACCAGGTGCACAACACCTAACCCAGGACATGTTCACTGAACCAGCACCTGGAAACTAACCAGGTGATCATCACCTAATCCAGGACATGTTCACTGACCCAGTACCTGGAAACTGACCAGGTGATCTTCGCCTAATCCAGGACATGTTCACTGACCCAGCACCTGGAAACTAACCAGGTGATCATCACCTAATCCAGGACATGTTCACTGACCCAGCACCTGGAAACTGACCAGGTGATCATCGCCTAATCCAGGACATGTTCACTGACCCAGTACCTGGAAACTGACCAGGTGATCATCGCCTAATCCAGGACATGTTCACTGACCCAGCACCTGGAAACTGACCAGGTGCACAACACCTAACCCAGGACATGTTCACTGAACCAGCACCTGGAAACTGACCAGGTGTACAACACCTAACCCAGGACATGTTCACTGACCCAGCACCTGGAAACTGACCAGGTGTACATCACCTAATCCAGGACATGTTCACTGACCCAGCACCTGGAAACTGACCAGGTGATCATCGCCTAATCCAGGACATGTTCACTGAACCAGCACCTGGAAACTAACCAGGTGATCATCACCTAACCCAGGACATGTTCACTGACCCAGCACCTGGAAACTGACCAGGTGATCATCACCTAACCCAGGACATGTTCACTGACCCAGCACCTGGAAACTAACCAGGTGATCATCGCCTAATCCAGGACATGTTCACTGACCTAGCACCTGGGAACTAACCAGGTGATCATCACCTAACCCAGGACATGTTCACTGACCCAGCACCTGGAAACTGATCAGGTGATCATCACCTAACACAGGACATGTTCACTGACCTAGCACCTGGGAACTAACCAGGTGATCATCACCTAACCCAGGACATGTTCACTGACCCAGCACCTGGAAACTGACCAGGTGAGCATCACCTAATCCAGGACATGTTCACTGACCCAGTACCTGGAAACTGACCAGGTGATCATCACCTAACCCAGGACATGTTCACTGACCCAGTACCTGGAAACTGACCAGGTGATCATCACCTAACCCAGGACATGTTCACTGACCCAGTACCTGGAAACTGACCAGGTGATCATCACCTAACCCAGGACATGTTCACTGACCCAGCACCTGGAAACTGACCAGGTGATCATCACGTAACCCAGGACATGTTCACTGACCCAGCACCTGGAAACTAACCAGGTGATCATCACCTAACCCAGGACATTTTCACTGATCCAGCACCTGGAAACTAACCAGGTGATCATCACCTAATCCAGGACATGTTCACTGACCCAGCACCTGGAAACTAACCAGGTGATCATCACCTAATCCAGGACATGTTCACTGACCCAGCACCTGGAAACTAACCAGGTGATCATCACCTAATCCAGGACATGTTCACTGACCCAGCACCTGGAAACTGACCAGGTGATCATCGCCTAATCCAGGACATGTTCACTGACACAGCACCTGGAAACTGACCAGGTGATCATCGCCTAACCCAGGACATGTTCACTGACCCAGCACCTGGAAACTGACGAGGTGATCATCACCGAACCCAGGACATGTTCACTGACACAGCACCTGGAAACTGACCAGGTGATCATCACCTAACCCAGGACATGCTCACTGACACAGCACCTGGAAACTCACCAGGTGATCATCGCCTAATCCAGGACATGTTCACTGACACAGCACCTGGAAACTAACCAGTTCATCATCACCTAACCCAGGACATGTTCACTGACCCAGCACCTGGAAACTGACCAGGTGATCATCGCCTAATCCAGGACATGTTCACTGAACCAGCACCTGGAAACTAACCAGGTGATCATCACCTAACCCAGGACATGTTCACTGACCCAGCACCTGGAAACTGACCAGGTGATCATCACCTAACCCAGGACATGTTCACTGACCCAGCACCTGGAAACTAACCACGTGATCATCGCCTAATCCAGGACATGTTCACTGACCTAGCACCTGGAAACTAACCAGGTGATCATCACCTAACCCAGGACATGTTCACTGACCCAGCACCTGGAAACTGATCAGGTGATCATCACCTCACCCAGGACATGTTCACTGACCCAGCACCTGGAAACTGACCAGGTGATCATCGCCTAATCCAGGACATGTTCACTGACCCAGCACCTGGAAACTGACCAGGTGAGCATCACCTAATCCAGGACATGTTCACTGACCCAGTACCTGGAAACTGACCAGGTGATCATCACCTAACCCAGGACATGTTCACTGACCCAGTACCTGGAAACTGACCAGGTGATCATCACCTAACCCAGGACATGTTCACTGACCCAGTACCTGGAAACTGACCAGGTGATCATCACCTAACCCAGGACATGTTCACTGACCCAGCACCTGGAAACTGACCAGGTGATCATCACGTAACCCAGGACATGTTCACTGATCCAGCACCTGGAAACTAACCAGGTGATCATCACCTAACCCAGGACATTTTCACTGATCCAGCACCTGGAAACTAACCAGGTGATCATCACCTAATCCAGGACATGTTCACTGACCCAGCACCTGGAAACTAACCAGGTGATCATCACCTAATCCAGGACATGTTCACTGACCCAGCACCTGGAAACTGACCAGGTGATCATCGCCTAATCCAGGACATGTTCACTGACCCAGTACCTGGAAACTGACCAGGTGATCATCGCCGAATCCAGGACATGTTCACTGACCCAGCACCTGGAAACTGCCCAGGTGCACAACACCTAACCCAGGACATGTTCACTGAACCAGCACCTGGAAACTGACCAGGTGATCATCACGTAACCCAGGACATGTTCACTGACCCAGCACCTGGAAACTAACCAGGTGATCATCACCTAACCGAGGACATTTTCACTGATCCAGCACCTGGAAACTAACCAGGTGATCATCACCTAATCCAGGACATGTTCACTGACCCAGCACCTGGAAACTAACCAGGTGATCATCACCTAATCCAGGACATGTTCACTGACCCAGCACCTGGAAACTGACCAGGTGATCATCGCCTAATCCAGGACATGTTCACTGACCCAGTACCTGGAAACTGACCAGGTGATCATCGCCGAATCCAGGACATGTTCACTGACCCAGCACCTGGAAACTGCCCAGGTGCACAACACCTAACCCAGGACATGTTCACTGAACCAGCACCTGGAAACTGACCAGGTGTACAACACCTAACCCAGGACATGTTCACTGACCCAGCACCTGGAAACTGATCAGGTGTACATCACCTAATCCAGGACATGTTCACTGACCTAGCACCTGGAAACTGACCAGGTGATCATCACCCAACCCAGGACATGTTCACTGACCCAGCACCTGGAAACTGACCAGGTGATCATCACCTAATCCAGGACATGTTCACTGACCCAGCACCTGGAAACTGACCAGGTGATCATCACCTAATCCAGGACATGTTCACTGAACCAGCACCTGGAAACTAACCAGGTGATCATCACCAACCCAGGACATGTTCACTGAACCAGCACCTGGAAACTGACCAGGTGTACATCACCTAACCCAGGACATGTTCACTGACCCAGCACCTGGAAACTAACCAGGTGATCATCACCTAACCCAGGACATGTTCACTGAACCAGCACCTGGATACTAACCAGGTGATCATCACCTAACCCAGGACATGTTCACTGAACCAGCACCTGGAAACTAACCAGGTGATCATCACCTAACCCAGGACATGTTCACTGAACCAGCACCTGGAAACTGACCAGGTGATCATCACCTAACCCAGGACATGTTCACTGACCCAGCACCTGGAAACTGACCAGGTGATCATCACCAAACCCAGGACATGTTCACTGACCCAGCACCTGGAAACTAACCAGGTGGACAACACCTAACCCAGGACATGTTCACTGAACCAGCACCTGGAAACTGACCAGGTGTACAACACCTAACCCAGGACATGTTCACTGACCCAGCACCTGGAAACTAACCAGGTGATCATCACCTAACCCAGGACATGTTCACTGACACAGTACCTGGAAACTGACCAGGTGATCATCGCCTAATCCAGGACATGTTCAATGACCCAGCACCTGGAAACTGACCAGGGGTGATCATCACCTAACCCAGGACATGTTCACTGACACAGCACCTGGAAACTGACCAGGTGATCATCACCTAACCCAGGACATGCTCACTGACACAGCACCTGGAAACTCACCAGGTGATCATCGCCTAATCCAGGACATGTTCACTGACACAGCACCTGGAAACTAACCAGTTCATCATCACCTAACCCAGGACATGTTCACTGACCCAGCACCTGGAAACTGACCAGGTGATCATCGCCTAATCCAGGACATGTTCACTGAACCAGCACCTGGAAACTAACCAGGTGATCATCACCTAACCCAGGACATGTTCACTGACCCAGCACCTGGAAACTGACCAGGTGATCATCACCTAACCCAGGACATGTTCACTGACCCAGCACCTGGAAACTGACCAGGTGATCATCACCTAACCCAGGACATGCTCACTGACACAGCACCTGGAAACTCACCAGGTGATCATCGCCTAATCCAGGACATGTTCACTGACACAGCACCTGGAAACTAACCAGTTCATCATCACCTAACCCAGGACATGTTCACTGACCCAGCACCTGGAAACTGACCAGGTGATCATCGCCTAATCCAGGACATGTTCACTGAACCAGCACCTGGAAACTAACCAGGTGATCATCACCTAACCCAGGACATGTTCACTGACCCAGCACCTGGAAACTGATCAGGTGATCATCACCTAACCCAGGACATGTTCACTGACCCAGCACCTGGAAACTAACCAGGTGATCATCGCCTAATCCAGGACATGTTCACTGATCCAGCACCTGGAAACTGACCAGGTGATCATCGCCTAATCCAGGACATGTTCACTGACCCAGCACCTGGAAACTGACCAGGTGAGCATCACCTAATCCAGGACATGTTCACTGACCCAGTACCTGGAAACTGACCAGGTGATCATCACCTAACCCAGGACATGTTCACTGACCCAGTACCTGGAAACTGACCAGGTGATCATCACCTAACCCAGGACATGTTCACTGACCCAGTACCTGGAAACTGACCAGGTGATCATCACCTAACCCAGGACATGTTCACTGACCCAGCACCTGGAAACTGACCAGGTGATCATCACGTAACCCAGGACATGTTCACTGATCCAGCACCTGGAAACTAACCAGGTGATCATCACCTAACCCAGGACATTTTCACTGATCCAGCACCTGGAAACTAACCAGGTGATCATCACCTAATCCAGGACATGTTCACTGACCCAGCACCTGGAAACTAACCAGGTTATCATCACCTAATCCAGGACATGTTCACTGACCCAGCACCTGGAAACTGACCAGGTGATCATCGCCTAATCCAGGACATGTTCACTGACCCAGTACCTGGAAACTGACCAGGTGATCATCGCCGAATCCAGGACATGTTCACTGACCCAGCACCTGGAAACTGCCCAGGTGCACAACACCTAACCCAGGACATGTTCACTGTCCCAGCACCTGGAAACTGACCAGGTGATCATCACCAAACCCAGGACATGTTCACTGACCCAGCACCTGGAAACTAACCAGGTGGACAACACCTAACCCAGGACATGTTCACTGAACCAGCACCTGGAAACTGACCAGGTGTACAACACCTAACCCAGGACATGTTCACTGTCCCAGCACCTGGAAACTAACCAGGTGATCATCACCTAACCCAGGACATGTTCACTCACACAGTACCTGGAGCTGACCAGGTGATCATCGCCTAATCCAGGACATGTTCACTGACCCAGCAACTGGAAACTGACCAGGGGTGATCATCACCTAACCCAGGACATGTTCACTGACCTAGCACCTTGAAACTAACCAGGTGATCATCACCTAACTCAGGACATGTTCACTGACACAGTACCTGGAAACTGACCAGGTGATCATCACCTAACCCAGGACATGTTCACTGACCTAGCATCTGGAAACTGACCAGGTGATCATCACCTAACCCAGGACATGTTCACTGACCCAGCACCTGGAATCTAACCAGGTGATCATCAGCTAACCCAGGACATGTTCACTGACCCACTACCTGGAAACTGACCAGGTTTTCATCGCATAATCCAGGACATGTTCACTGAACCAGCACCTGGAAACTAACCAGGTGATCATCACCTAACCCAGGACATGTTCACTGAACCAGCACCTGGAAACTGACCAGGTGTACATCACCTAACCCAGGACATGTTCACTGACCCAGCACCTGGAAACTAACCAGGTGATCATCACCTAACCCAGGACATGTTCACTGACCCAGTACTTGGAAACTGACCAGGTGATCATCGCCTAATCCAGGACATGTTCACTGAACCAGCACCTGGAAACTAACCAGGTGATCATCACCTAATCCAGGACATGTTCACTGACCCAGTACCTGGAAACTGACCAGGTGATCATCGCCTAATCCAGGACATGTTCACTGACCCAGCACCTGGAAACTAACCAGGTGATCATCAGCTAATCCAGGACATGTTCACTGACCCAGCACCTGGAAACTAACCAGGTGATCATCACCTAATCCAGGACATGTTCACTGACCCAGCACCTGGAAACTGACCAGGTGATCATCGCCTAATCCAGGACATATTCACTGACCCAGTACCTGGAAACTGACCAGGTGTTCATCGCCTAATCCAGGACATGTTCACTGACCCAGCACCTGGAAACTGACCAGGTGCACAACACCTAACACAGGACATGTTCACTGAACCAGCACCTGGAAACTGACCAGGTGTACAACACCTAACCCAGGACATGTTCACTGACCCAGCACCTGGAAACTGACCAGGTGTACATCACCTAATCCAGGACATGTTCACTGACCTAGCACCTGGAAACTGACCAGGTGATCATCACCCAACCCAGGACATGTTCACTGACCCAGCACCTGGAAACTCACCAGGTGATCATCACCTAATCCAGGACATGTTCACTGAACCAGCACCTGGAAACTAACCAGGTGATCATCGCCTAATCCAGGACATGTTCACTGACCCAGCACCTGGACACTAACCAGGTGATCATCACCTAATCCAGGACATGTTCACTGACCCAGCACCTGGAAACTGACCAGGTGATCATCGCCTAATCCAGGACATGTTCACTGACCCAGTACCTGGAAACTGACCAGGTGATCATCGCCTAATCCAGGACATGTTCACTGACCCAGCACCTGGAAACTGACCAGGTGCACAACACCTAACCCAGGACATGTTCACTGAATCAGCACCTGGAAACTGACCAGGTGTACAACACCTAACCCAGGACATGTTCACTGACCCAGCACCTGGAAACTGACCAGGTGTACATCACCTAATCCAGGACATGTTCACTGACCTAGCACCTGGAAACTGACCAGGTGATCATCACCCAACCCAGGACATGTTCACTGACCCAGCACCTGGAAACTGACCAGGTGATCATCACCTAATCCAGGACATTTTCACTGACCCAGCACCTGGAAACTGACCAGGTGATCATCACCTAATCCAGGACATGTTCACTGAACCAGCACCTGGAAACTAACCAGGTGATCATCACCTAACCCAGGACATGTTCACTGAACCAGCACCTGGAAACTGACCAGGTGTACATCACCTAACCCAGGACATGTTCACTGACCCAGCACCTGGAAACTAACCAGGTGATCATCACCTAACCCAGGACATGTTCACTGAACCAGCACCTGGAAACTAACCAGGTGATCATCACCTAACCCAGGACATGTTCACTGAACCAGCACCTGGAAACTGACCAGGTGAGCATCACCTAACCCAGGACATGTTCACTGACCCAGCACCTGGAAACTGACCAGGTGATCATCACCAAACCCAGGACATGTTCACTGACCCAGCACCTGGAAACTAACCAGGTGGACAACACCTAACCCAGGACATGTTCACTGAACCAGCACCTGGAAACTGACCAGGTGTACAACACCTAACCCAGGACATGTTCACTGTCCCAGCACCTGGAAACTAACCAGGTGATCATCACCTAACTCAGGACATGTTCACTGACACAGTACCTGGAAACTGACCAGGTGATCATCGCCTAATCCAGGACATGTTCACTGACCCAGCACCTGGAAACTAACCAGGTGATCATCACCTAACCCAGGACATGTTCACTGACCCAGCACCTGGAAACTGACCAGGTGATCATCACCTAACCCAGGACATGTTCACTGACCTAGCACCTGGAAACTGACCAGGTGATCATCACCTAACCCAGGACATGTTCACTGACCCAGCACCTGGAATCTAACCAGGTGATCATCAGCTAACCCAGGACATGTTCACTGACCCACTACCTGGAAACTGACCAGGTTTTCATCGCATAATCCAGGACATGTTCACTGAACCAGCACCTGGAAACTAACCAGGTGATCATCACCTAACCCAGGACATGTTCACTGAACCAGCACCTGGAAACTGACCAGGTGTACATCACCTAACCCAGGACATGTTCACTGACCCAGCACCTGGAAACTAACCAGGTGATCATCACCTAACCCAGGACATGTTCACTGAACCAGCACCTGGAAACTAACCAGGTGATCATCACCAAACCCAGGACATGTTCACTGAACCAGCACCTGGAAACTAACCAGGTGATCATCGCCTAACCCAGGACATGTTCACTGAACCAGCACCTGGAAACTGACCAGGTGATCATCACCTAACCCAGGACATGTTCACTGACCCAGCACCTGGAAACTGACCAGGTGATCATCACCAAACCCAGGACATGTTCACTGACCCAGCACCTGGAAACTAACCAGGTGGACAACACCTAACCCAGGACATGTTCACTGAACCAGCACCTGGAAACTGACCAGGTGTACATCACCTAACCGAGGACATGTTCACTGACCCAGCACCTGGAAACTAACCAGGTGATCATCACCTAACCCAGGACATGTTCACTGAACCAGCACATGGAAACTAACCAGGTGATCATCACCTAACCCAGGACATGTTCACTGAACCAGCACCTGGAAACTAACCAGGTGATCATCACCTAACCCAGGACATGTTCACTGAACCAGCACCTGGAAACTGACCAGGTGATCATCACCTAACCCAGGACATGTTCACTGACCCAGCACCTGGAAACTGACCAGGTGATCATCACCAAACCCAGGACATGTTCACTGACCCAGCACCTGGAAACTAACCAGGTGGACAACACCTAACCCAGGACATGTTCACTGAACCAGCACCTGGAAACTAACCAGGTGATCATCACCTAACCCAGGACATGTTCACTGAACCAGCACCTGGATACTAACCAGGTGATCATCACCTAACCCAGGACATGTTCACTGAACCAGCACCTGGAATCTAACCTGGTGATCATCACCTAACCCAGGACATGTTCACTGAACCAGCACCTGGAAACTGACCAGGTGATCATCACCAAACCCAGGACATGTTCACTGAACCAGCACCTGGAAACTAACCAGGTGATCATCACCTAACCCAGGACATGTTCACTGAACCAGCACCTGGAAACTGACCAGGTGTACATCACCTAACCCAGGACATGTTCACTGACCCAGCACCTGGAAACTAACCAGGTGATCATCACCTAACCCAGGACATGTTCACTGAACCAGCACCTGGAAACTAACCAGGTGATCATCACCAAACCCAGGACATGTTCACTGAACCAGCACCTGGAAACTAACCAGGAGATCATCGCCTAACCCAGGACATGTTCACTGAACCAGCACCTGGAAACTGACCAGGTGATCATCACCTAACCCAGGACATGTTCACTGACCCAGCACCTGGAAACTGACCAGGTGATCATCACCAAACCCAGGACATGTTCACTGACCCAGCACCTGGAAACTAACCAGGTGGACAACACCTAACCCAGGACATGTTCACTGAACCAGCACCTGGAAACTGACCAGGTGTACATCACCTAACCCAGGACATGTTCACTGACCCAGCACCTGGAAACTAACCAGGTGATCATCACCTAACCCAGGACATGTTCACTGAACCAGCACATGGAAACTAACCAGGTGATCATCACCTAACCCAGGACATGTTCACTGAACCAGCACCTGGAAACTAACCAGGTGATCATCACCTAACCCAGGACATGTTCACTGAACCAGCACCTGGAAAGTGACCAGGTGATCATCACCTAACCCAGGACATGTTCACTGACCCAGCACCTGGAAACTGACCAGGTGATCATCACCAAACCCAGGACATGTTCACTGACCCAGCACCTGGAAACTAACCAGGTGGACAACACCTAACCCAGGACATGTTCACTGAACCAGCACCTGGAAACTAACCAGGTTATCATCACCTAACCCAGGACATGTTCACTGAACCAGCACCTGGATACTAACCAGGTGATCATCACCTAACCCAGGACATGTTCACTGAACCAGCACCTGGAATCTAACCTGGTGATCATCACCTAACCCAGGACATGTTCACTGAACCAGCACCTGGAAACTGACCAGGTGATCATCACCTAACCCAGGACATGTTCACTGACCCAGCACCTGGAAACTGACCAGGTGATCATCACCAAACCCAGGACATGTTCACTGACCCAGCACCTGGAAACTAACCAGTTGGACAACACCTAACCCAGGACATGTTCACTGAACCAGCACCTGGAAACTGACCAGGTGTACAACACCTAACCCAGGACATGTTCACTGTCCCAGCACCTGGAAACTAACCAGGTGATCATCACCTAACCCAGGACATGTTCACTGACACAGTACCTGGAAACTGACCAGGTGATCATCGCCTAATCCAGGACATGTTCACTGACCCAGCAACTGGAAACTGACCAGGGGGGATCATCACCTAACCCAGGACATGTTCACTGACCTAGCACCTGGAAACTAACCAGGTGATCATCACCTAACTCAGGACATGTTCACTGACACAGTACCTGGAAACTGACCAGGTGATCATCACCTAACCCAGGACATGTACACTGACCTAGCACCTGGAAACTGACCAGGTGATCATCACCTAACCCAGGACATGTTCACTGACCCAGCACCTGGAATCTAACCAGGTGATCATCAGCTAACCCAGGACATGTTCACTGACCCACTACCTGGAAACTGACCAGGTTTTCATCGCATAATCCAGGACATGTTCACTGAACCAGCACCTGGAAGCTAACCAGGTGATCATCACCTAACCCAGGACATGTTCACTGAACCAGCACCTGGAAACTGACCAGGTGTACATCACCTAACCCAGGACGTGTTCACTGACCCAGCACCTGGAAACTAACCAGGTGATCATCACCTAACCCAGGACATGTTCACTGAACCAGAACCTGGAAACTATCCAGGTGATCATCACCTAACCCAGGACATGTTCACTGAACCAGCACCTGGAAACTAACCAGGTGATCATCGCCTAACCCAGGACATGTTCACTGAACCAGCACCTGGAAACTGACCAGGTGATCATCACCTAACCCAGGACATGTTCACTGACCCAGCACCTGGAAACTGACCAGGTGATAATCACCAAACCCAGGACATGTTCACTGACCCAGCACCTGGAAACTAACCAGGTGGACAACACCTAACCCAGGACATGTTCACTGAACCAGCACCTGGAAACTGACCAGGTGTACATCACCTAACCCAGGACATGTTCACTGACCCAGCACCTGGAAACTAACCAGGTGATCATCACCTAACCCAGGACATGTTCACTGACCCAGTAACTGGAAACTGACCAGGTGATCATCGCCTAATCCAGGACATGTTCACTGACCCAGCACCTGGAAACTAACCAGGTGATCATCACCTAATCCAGGACATGTTCACTGACCCAGTACCTGGAAACTGACCAGGTGATCATCGCCTAATCCAGGACATGTTCACTGACCCAGCACCTGGAAACTAACCAGGTGATCATCACCTAATCCAGGACATGTTCACTGACCCAGCACCTGGAAACTAACCAGGTGATCATCACCTAATCCAGGACATGTTCACTGACCCAGTACCTGGAAACTGACCAGGTGATCATCGCCTAATCCAGGACATGTTCACTGACCCAGCACCTGGAAACTGACCAGGTGCACAACACCTAACCCAGGACATGTTCACTGACCCAGTACCTGGAAACTGACCAGGTGTACAACACCTAACCCAGGACATGTTCACTGACCCAGCACCTGGAAACTGACCAGGTGAACATCACCTAATCCAGGACATGTTCACTGACCTAGCACCTGGAAACTGACCAGGTGATCATCACCCAACCCAGGACATGTTCACTGACCCAGCACCTGGAAACTGACCAGGTGATCATCACCTAATCCAGGACATTTTCACTGACCCAGCACCTGGAAACTGACCAGGTGATCATCACCTAATCCAGGACATGTTCACTGAACCAGCACCTGGAAACTAACCAGGTGATCATCACCTAACCCAGGACATGTTCACTGAACCAGCACCTGGAAACTGACCAGGTGTACATCACCTAACCCAGGACATGTTCACTGACCCAGCACCTGGAAACTAACCAGGTGATCATCACCTAACCCAGGACATGTTCACTGAACCAGCACCTGGATACTAACCAGGTGATCATCACCTAACCCAGGACATGTTCACTGAACCAGAACCTGGAAACTAACCAGGTGATCATCACCTAACCCAGGACATGTTCACTGAACCAGCACCTGGAAACTGACCAGGTGATCATCACCTAACCCAGGACATGTTCACTGACCCAGCACCTGGAAACTGACCAGGTGATCATCACCAAACCCAGGACATGTTCACAGACCCAGCACCTGGAAACTAACCAGGTGGACAACACCTAACCCAGGACATGTTCACTGAACCAGCAACTGGAAACTGACCAGGTGTACAACACCTAACCCAGGACACGTTCACTGTCCCAGCACCTGGAAACTAACCAGGTGATCATCACCTAACCCAGGACATGTTCACTGACACAGTACCTGGAAACTGACCAGGTGATCATCGCCTAATCCAGGACATGTTCACTGACCCAGCACCTGGAAACTGACCAGGGGTGATCATCACCTAACCCAGGACATGTTCACTGACCTAGCACCTGGAAACTAACCAGGTGATCATCACCTAACTCAGGACATGTTCACTGACACAGTACCTGGAAACTGACCAGGTGATCATCGCCTAATCCAGGACATGTTCACTGACCCAGCACCTGGAAACTGACCAGGTGATCATCACCTAACCCAGGACATGTTCACTGACCTAGCACCTGGAAACTGACCAGGTGATCATCACCTAACCCAGGACATGTTCACTGACCCAGCACCTGGAATCTAACCAGGTGATCATCAGCTAACCCAGGACATGTTCACTGACCCAGTACCTGGAAACTGACCAGGTTTTCATCGCATAATCCAGGACATGTTCACTGAACCAGCACCTGGAAACTAACCAGGTGATCATCACCTAACCCAGGACATGTTCACTGAACCAGCACCTGGAAACTGACCAGGTGTACATCACCTAACCCAGGACATGTTCACTGACCCAGCACCTGGAAACTGACCAGGTGATCATCACCTAACCCAGGACATGTTCACTGACCCAGCACCTGGAAACTGACCAGGTGATCATCACCAAACCCAGGACATGTTCACTGACCCAGCACCTGGAAACTAACCAGGTGGACAACACCTAACCCAGGACATGTTCACTGAACCAGCACCTGGAAACTGACCAGGTGTACATCACCTAACCCAGGACATGTTCACTGACCCAGCACCTGGAAACTAACCAGGTGATCATCACCTAACCCAGGACATCTTCACTGAACCAGCACATGGAAACTAACCAGGTGATCATCACCTAACCCAGGACATGTTCACTGAACCAGCACCTGGAAACTAACCAGGTGATCATCACCTAACCCAGGACATGTTCACTGAACCAGCACCTGGAAACTGACCAGGTGATCATCACCTAACCCAGGACATGTTCACTGACCCAGCACCTGGAAACTGACCAGGTGATCATTACCAAACCCAGGACATGTTCACTGACCCAGCACCTGGAAACTAACCAGGTGGACAACACCGAACCCAGGACATGTTCACTGAACCAGCACCTGGAAACTAACCAGGTGATCATCACCTAACCCAGGACATGTTCACTGAACCAGCACCAGGATACTAACCAGGTGATCATCACCTAACCCAGGACATGTTCACTGAACCAGCACCTGGAATCTAACCTGGTGATCATCACCTAACCCAGGACATGTTCACTGAACCAGCACCTGGAAACTGACCAGGTGATCATCACCAAACCCAGGACATGTTCACTGAACCAGCACCTGGAAACTAACCAGGTGATCATCACCGAACCCAGGACATGTTCACTGAACCAGCACCTGGAAACTGACCAGGTGTACATCACCTAACCCAGGACATGTTCACTGACCCAGCACCTGGAAACTAACCAGGTGATCATCACCTAACCCAGGACATGTTCACTGAACCAGCACCTGGAAACTAACCAGGTGATCATCACCAAACCCAGGACATGTTCACTGAACCAGCACCTGGAAACTAACCAGGAGATCATCGCCTAACCCAGGACATGTTCACTGAACCAGCACCTGGAAACTGACCAGGTAATCATCACCTAACCCAGGACATGTTCACTGACCCAGCACCTGGAAACTGACCAGGTGATCATCACCAAACCCAGGACATGTTCACTGACCCAGCACCTGGAAACTAACCAGGTGGACAACACCTAACCCAGGACATGTTCACTGAACCAGCACCTGGAAACTGACCAGGTGTACATCACCTAACCCAGGACATGTTCACTGACCCAGCACATGGAAACTAACCAGGTGATCATCACCTAACCCAGGACATGTTCACTGAACCAGCACATGGAAACTAACCAGGTGATCATCACCTAACCCAGGACATGTTCACTGAACCAGCACCTGGAAACTAACCAGGTGATCATCACCTAACCCAGGACATGTTCACTGAACCAGCACCTGGAAAGTGACCAGGTGATCATCACCTAACCCAGGACATGTTCACTGACCCAGCACCTGGAAACTGACCAGGTGATCATCACCAAACCCAGGACATGTTCACTGACCCAGCACCTGGAAACTAACCAGGTGGACAACACCTAACCCAGGACATGTTCACTGAACCAGCACCTGGAAACTAACCAGGTGATCATCACCTAACCCAGGACATGTTCACTGAACCAGCACCTGGATACTAACCAGGTGATCATCACCTAACCCAGGACATGTTCACTGAACCAGCACCTGGAATCTAACCTGGTGATCATCACCTAACCCAGGACATGTTCACTGAACCAGCACCTGGAAACTGACCAGGAGATCATCACCTAACCCAGGACATGTTCACTGACCCAGCACCTGGAAACTGACCAGGTGATCATCACCAAACCCAGGACATGTTCACTGACCCAGCACCTGGAAACTAACCAGTTGGACAACACCTAACCCAGGACATGTTCACTGAACCAGCACCTGGAAACTGACCAGGTGTACAACACCTAACCCAGGACATGTTCACTGTCCCAGCACCTGGAAACTAACCAGGTGATCATCACCTAACCCAGGACATGTTCACTGACACAGTACCTGGAAACTGACCAGGTGATCATCGCCTAATCCAGGACATGTTCACTGACCCAGCAACTGGAAACTGACCAGGGGGGATCATCACCTAACCCAGGACATGTTCACTGACCTAGCACCTGGAAACTAACCAGGTGATCATCACCTAACTCAGGACATGTTCACTGACACAGTACCTGGAAACTGACCAGGTGATCATCACCTAACCCAGGACATGTTCACTGACCTAGCACCTGGAAACTGAAAAGGTGATCATCACCTAACCCAGGACATGTTCACTGACCCAGCACCTGGAATCTAACCAGGTGATCATCAGCTAACCCAGGACATGTTCACTGACCCACTACCTGGAAACTGACCAGGTTTTCATCGCATAATCCAGGACATGTTCACTGAACCAGCACCTGGAAGCTAACCAGGTGATCATCACCTAACCCAGGACATGTTCACTGAACCAGCACCTGGAAACTGACCAGGTGTACATCACCTAACCCAGGACGTGTTCACTGACCCAGCACCTGGAAACTAACCAGGTGATCATCACCTAACCCAGGACATGTTCACTGAACCAGAACCTGGAAACTATCCAGGTGATCATCACCTAACCCAGGACATGTTCACTGAACCAGCACCTGGAAACTAACCAGGTGATCATCGCCTAACCCAGGACATGTTCACTGAACCAGCACCTGGAAACTGACCAGGTGATCATCACCTAACCCAGGACATGTTCACTGACCCAGCACCTGGAAACTGACCAGGTGATAATCACCAAACCCAGGACATGTTCACTGACCCAGCACCTGGAAACTAACCAGGTGGACAACACCTAACCCAGGACATGTTCACTGAACCAGCACCTGGAAACTGACCAGGTGTACATCACCTAACCCAGGACATGTTCACTGACCCAGCACCTGGAAACTAACCAGGTGATCATCACCTAACCCAGGACATGTTCACTGACCCAGTAACTGGAAACTGACCAGGTGATCATCGCCTAATCCAGGACATGTTCACTGACCCAGCACCTGGAAACTAACCAGGTGATCATCACCTAATCCAGGACATGTTCACTGACCCAGTACCTGGAAACTGACCAGGTGATCATCGCCTAATCCAGGACATGTTCACTGACCCAGCACCTGGAAACTAACCAGGTGATCATCACCTAATCCAGGACATGTTCACTGACCCCGCACCTGGAAACTAACCAGGTGATCATCACCTAATCCAGGACATGTTCACTGACCCAGCACCTGGAAACTTACCAGGTGATCATCGCCTAATCCAGGACATGTTCACTGACCCAGTACCTGGAAACTGACCAGGTGATCATCGCCTAATCCAGGACATGTTCACTGACCCAGCACCTGGAAACTGACCAGGTGCACAACACCTAACCCAGGACATGTTCACTGACCCAGTACCTGGAAACTGACCAGGTGTACAACACCTAACCCAGGACATGTTCACTGACCCAGCACCTGGAAACTGACCAGGTGAACATCACCTAATCCAGGACATGTTCACTGACCTAGCACCTGGAAACTGACCAGGTGATCATCACCCAACCCAGGACATGTTCACTGACCCAGCACCTGGAAACTGACCAGGTGATCATCACCTAATCCAGGACATTTTCACTGACCCAGCACCTGGAAACTGACCAGGTGATCATCACCTAATCCAGGACATGTTCACTGAACCAGCACCTGGAAACTAACCAGGTGATCATCACCTAACCCAGGACATGTTCACTGAACCAGCACCTGGAAACTGACCAGGTGTACATCACCTAATCAAGGACATGTTCATTGACCCAGCACCTGGAAACTAACCAGGTGATCATCACCTAACCCAGGACATGTTCACTGAACCAGCACCTGGATACTAACCAGGTGATCATCACCTAACCCAGGACATGTTCACTGAACCAGCACCTGGAAACTAACCAGGTGATCATCACCTAACCCAGGACATGTTCACTGAACCAGCACCTGGAAACTGACCAGGTGATCATCACCTAACCCAGGACATGTTCACTGACCCAGCACCTGGAAACTGACCAGGTGATCATCACCAAACCCAGGACATGTTCACAGACCCAGCACCTGGAAACTAACCAGGTGGACAACACCTAACCCAGGACATGTTCACTGAACCAGCAACTGGAAACTGACCAGGTGTACAACACCTAACCCAGGACACGTTCACTGTCCCAGCACCTGGAAACTAACCAGGTGATCATCACCTAACCCAGGACATGTTCACTGACACAGTACCTGGAAACTGACCAGGTGATCATCGCCTAATCCAGGACATGTTCACTGACCCAGCACCTGGAAACTGACCAGGGTTGATCATCACCTAACCCAGGACATGTTCACTGACCTAGCACCTGGAAACTAACCAGGTGATCATCACCTAACTCAGGACATGTTCACTGACACAGTACCTGGAAACTGACCAGGTGATCATCGCCTAATCCAGGACATGTTCACTGACCCAGCACCTGGAAACTGACCAGGTGATCATCACCTAACCCAGGACATGTTCACTGACCTAGCACCTGGAAACTGACCAGGTGATCATCACCTAACCCAGGACATGTTCACTGACCCAGCACCTGGAATCTAACCAGGTGATCATCAGCTAACCCAGGACATGTTCACTGACCCACTACCTGGAAACTGACCAGGTTTTCATCGCATAATCCAGGACATGTTCACTGAACCAGCACCTGGAAACTAACCAGGTGATCATCACCTAACCCAGGACATGTTCACTGAACCAGCACCTGGAAACTGACCAGGTGTACATCACCTAACCCAGGACATGTTCACTGACCCAGCACCTGGAAACTAACCAGGTGATCATCACCAAACCCAGGACATGTTCACTGAACCAGCACCTGGAAACTGACCAGGTGATCATCACCAAACCCAGGACATGTTCACTGACCCAGCACCTGGAAACTGACCAGGTGATCATCACCAAACCCAGGACATGTTCACTGACCCAGCACCTGGAAACTAACCAGGTGGACAACACCTAACCCAGGACATGTTCACTGAACCAGCACCTGGAAACTGACCAGGTGTACATCACCTAACCCAGGACATGTTCACTGACCCAGCACCTGGAAACTAACCAGGTGATCATCACCTAACCCAGGACATGTTCACTGAACCAGCACATGGAAACTAACCAGGTGATCATCACCTAACCCAGGACATGTTCACTGAACCAGCACCTGGAAACTAACCAGGTGATCATCACCTAACCCAGGACATGTTCACTGAACCAGCACCTGGAAATTGACCAGATGATCATCACCTAACCCAGGACATGTTCACTGACCCAGCACCTGGAAACTGACCAGGTGATCATCACCAAACCCAGGACATGTTCACTGACCCAGCACCTGGAAACTAACCAGGTGGACAACACCTAACCCAGGACATGTTCACTGAACCAGCACCTGGAATCTGACCAGGTGTACAACACCTAACGCAGGACATGTTCACTGACCCAGCACCTGGAAACTAACCAGGTGATCATCACCTAACCCAGGACATGTTCACTGACACAGTACCTGGAAACTGACCAGGTGATCATCGCCTAACCCAGGACATGTTCACTGACCCAGCACCAGGAAACTAACCAGGTGATCATCACCTAACCCAGGACATGTTCACTGACCCAGCACCTGGAAACTAACCAGGTGATCATCACCTAACCCAGGACATGTTCACTGACACAGTACCTGGAAACTGACCAGGTGATCATCGCCTAATCCAGGACATGTTCACTGAACCAGCACCTGGAAACTAACCAGGTGATCATCACCTAACCCAGGACATGTTCACTGAACCAGCACCTGGAAACTAACCAGGTGATCATCGCCTAACCCAGGACATGTTCACTGAACCAGCACCTGGAAACTGACCAGGTGATCATCACCTAACCCAGGACATGTTCACTGACCCAGCACCTGGAAACTGACCAGGTGATCATCACCTAACCCAGGACATGTTCACTGACCCAGCACCTGGAAACTAACCAGGTGGACAACACCTAACCCAGGACATGTTCACTGAACCAGCACCTGGAAACTGACCAGGTGTACATCACCTAACCCAGGACATGTTCACTGACCCAGCACCTGGAAACTAACCAGGTGATCATCACCTAACCCAGGACATGTTCACTGAACCAGCACATGGAAACTAACCAGGTGATCATCACCTAACCCAGGACATGTTCACTGAACCAGCACCTGGAAACTAACCAGGTGATCATCACCTAACCCAGGACATGTTCACTGAACCAGCACCTGGAAACTGACCAGGTGATCATCACCTAACCCAGGACATGTTCACTGACCCAGCACCTGGAAACTGACCAGGTGATCATCACCAAACCCAGGACATGTTCACTGACCCAGCACCTGGAAACTAACCAGGTGGACAACACCTAACCCAGGACATGTTCACTGAACCAGCACCTGGAATCTGACCAGGTGTACAACACCTAACCCAGGACATGTTCACTGACCCAGCACCTGGAAACTAACCAGGTGATCATCACCTAACCCAGGACATGTTCACTGACACAGTACCTGGAAACTGACCAGGTGATCATCGCCTAATCCAGGACATGTTCACTGACCCAGCAACTGGAAACTGACCAGGGGTGATCATCACCTAACCCAGGACATGTTCACTGACCTAGCAACTGGAAACTGACCAGGTGATCATCACCTAACCCAGGACATGTTCACTGACACAGTACCTGGAAACTGACCAGGTGATCATCGCCTAATCCAGGACATGTTCACTGACCCAGCAACTGGAAACTGACCAGGTGATCATCACCTAATCCAGGACATGTTCACTGACACAGCACCTGGAAACTAACCAGGTGATCATCACCTAACTCAGGACATGTTCACTGACACAGTACCTGGAAACTGACCAGGTGATCATCGCCTAATCCAGGACATGTTCACTGAACCAGCACCTGGAAACTAACCAGGTGATCATCACCTAACCCAGGACATGTTCACTGACCCAGCACCTGGAAACTGACCAGGTGATCATCACCTAACCCAGGACATGTTCACTGACCTAGCACCTGGAAACTGACCAGGTGATCATCACCTAACCCAGGACATGTTCACTGACCCAGCACCTGGAATCTAACCAGGTGATCATCAGCTAACCCAGGACATGTTCACTGACCCAGTACCTGGAAACTGACCAGGTTTTCATCGCATAATCCAGGACATGTTCACTGACCCAGCACCTGGAAACTGACCAGGTGAGCATCACCTAATCCAGGACATGTTCACTGACCCAGTACCTGGAAACTGACCTGGTGATCATCACCTAATCCAGGACATGTTCACTGACCCAGTACCTGGAAACTAACCAGGTGATCATCGCCTAATCCAGGACATGTTCACTGACCCAGCACCAGGAAACTGACCAGGTGATCATCACCTAACCCAGGACATGTTCACTGACCCAGTACCTGGAAACTGACCAGGTGATCATCACCTAACCCAGGACATGTTCACTGACCCAGTCCCTGGAAACTGACCAGGTGATCATTACCTAACCCAGGACATGTTCACTGACCCAGCACCTGGAAACTGACCAGGTGATCATCACCTAACCCAGGACATGTTCACTGACCCAGCACCTGGAAACTAACCAGGTGATCATCACCTAACCCAGGACATGTTCACTGACCCAGCACCTGGAAACTAACCAGGTGGTCATCACCTAATCCAGGACATGTTCACTGACCCAGCACCTGGAAACTAACCAGGTGATCATCACCTAATCCAGGACATGTTCACTGACCCAGCACCTGGAAACTGACCAGGTGATCATCGCCTAATCCAGGACATGTTCACTGACACAGCACCTGGAAACTGACCAGGTGATCATCGCCTAACCCAGGACATGTTCACTGACCCAGCACCTGGAAACTGACCAGGTGAACATCACCTAACCCAGGACATGTTCACTGACGCAGCACCTGGAAACTGACCAGGTGATCATCACCTAACCCAGGACATGCTCACTGACACAGCACCTGGAAACTGACCAGGTGATCATCGCCTAATCCAGGACATGTTCACTGACCCAGCACCTGGAAACTGACCAGGTGATCATCACCTAACCCAGGACATGTTCACTGAACCAGCACCTGGAAACTAACCAGGTGATCATCACCTAACCCAGGACATGTTCACTGAACCAGCACCTGGAAACTGACCAGGTGATCATCACCTAACCCAGGACATGTTCACTGACCCAGCACCTGGAAACTGACCAGGTGATCATCACCAAACCCAGGACATGTTCACTGACCCAGCACCTGGAAACTAACCAGGTGGACAACACCTAACCCAGGACATGTTCACTGAACCAGCACCTGGAATCTGACCAGGTGTACAACACCTAACCCAGGACATGTTCACTGACCCAGCACCTGGAAACTAACCAGGTGATCATCACCTAACCCAGGACATGTTCACTGACACAGTACCTGGAAACTGACCAGGTGATCATCGCCTAATCCAGGACATGTTCACTGACCCAGCAACTGGAAACTGACCAGGGGTGATCATCACCTAACCCAGGACATGTTCACTGACCTAGCACCTGGAAACTAACCAGGTGATCATCACCTAACTCAGGACATGTTCACTGACACAGTACCTGGAAACTGACCAGGTGATCATCGCCTAATCCAGGACATGTTCACTGAACCAGCACCTGGAAACTAACCAGGTGATCATCACCTAACCCAGGACATGTTCATTGACCCAGCACCTGGAAACTGACCAGGTGATCATCACCTAACCCAGGACATGTTCACTGACCTAGCACCTGGAAACTGACCAGGTGATCATCACCTAACCCAGGACATGTTCACTGACCCAGCACCTGGAATCTAACCAGGTGATCATCAGCTAACCCAGGACATGTTCACTGACCCAGTACCTGGAAACTGACCAGGTTTTCATCGCATAATCCAGGACATGTTCACTGACCCAGCACCTGGAAACTGACCAGGTGAGCATCACCTAATCCAGGACATGTTCACTGACCCAGTACCTGGAAAATGACCTGGTGATCATCACCTAATCCAGGACATGCTCACTGACCCAGTACCTGGAAACTAACCAGGTGATCATCGCCTAATCCAGGACATGTTCACTGACCCAGCACCTGGAAACTGACCAGGTGATCATCACCTAACCCAGGACATGTTCACTGACCCAGTACCTGGAAACTGACCAGGTGATCATCACCTAACCCAGGACATGTTCACTGACCCAGTCCCTGGAAACTGACCAGGTGATCATCACCTAACCCAGGACATGTTCACTGACCCAGCACCTGGAAACTGACCAGGTGATCATCACCTAACCCAGGACATGTTCACTGACCCAGCACCTGGAAACTAACCAGGTGATCATCACCTAACCCAGGACATGTTCACTGACCCAGCACCTGGAAACTGACCAGGTGATCATCACCTAACCCAGGACATGTTCACTGACCCAGCACCTGGAAACTGACCAGGTGATCATCACCTAACCCAGGACATGTTCACTGACCCAGCACCTGGAAACTGACCAGGTGATCATCACCTAATCCAGGACATGTTCACTGACCCAGCACCTGGAAACTAACCAGGTGGTCATCACCTAATCCAGGACATGTTCACTGACCCAGCACCTGGAAACTAACCAGGTGATCATCACCTAATCCAGGACATGTTCACTGACCCAGCACCTGGAAACTGACCAGGTGATCATCGCCTAATCCAGGACATGTTCACTGACACAGCACCTGGAAACTGACCAGGTGATCATCGCCTAACCCAGGACATGTTCACTGACCCAGCACCTGGAAACTGACCAGGTGATCATCACCTAACCCAGGACATGTTCACTGACGCAGCACCTGGAAACTGACCAGGTGATCATCACCTAACCCAGGACATGCTCACTGACACAGCACCTGGAAACTCACCAGGTGATCATCGCCTAATCCAGGACATGTTCACTGACCCAGCACCTGGAAACTGACCAGGTGATAATCACCTAACCCAGGACATGTTCACTGACACAGCACCTGGAAACTAACCAGTTCATCATCGCCTAACCCAGGACATGTTGACTGACCCAGCACCTGGAAACTGACCAGGTGATCATCGCCTAATCCAGGACATGTTCACTGAACCAGCACCTGGAAACTAACCAGGTGATCATCACCTAACCCAGGACATGTTCACTGACACAGCACCTGGAAACTGACCAGGTGATCATCACCTAACCCAGGACATGTTCACTGACCCAGCACCTGGAAACTAACCAGGTGATCATCACCTAACCCAGGACATGTTCACTGACCCAGCACCTGGAAACTAACCAGGTGATCATCGCCTAATCCAGGACATGTTCACTGATCCAGCACCTGGAAACTGACCAGGTGATCATCGCCTAATCCAGGACATGTTCACTGACCCAATACCTGGAAACTGACCAGGTGAGCATCACCTAACCCAGGACATGTTCACTGACCCAGTACCTGGAAACTAACCAGGTGATCATCGCCTAATCCAGGACATGTTCACTGATCCAGCACCTGGAAACTGACCAGGTGATCATCGCCTAATCCAGGACATGTTCACTGACCCAATACCTTGAAACTGACCAGGTGAGCATCACCTAACCCAGGACATGTTCTCTGACCCAGTACCTGGAAACTGACCAGGTGATCATCACCTAACCCAAGGACATGTTCACTGACCCAGTACCTGGAAACTGACCAGGTGATCATCACCTAACCCAGGACATGTTCACTGACACAGTACCTGGAAACTGACCAGGTGATCATCGCCTAATCCAGGACATGTTCACTGACCCAGCAACTGGAAACTGACCAGGTGATCATCACCTAATCCAGGACATGTTCACTGACACAGCACCTGGAAACTAACCAGGTGATCATCACCTAACTCAGGACATGTTCACTGACACAGTACCTGGAAACTGACCAGGTGATCATCGCCTAATCCAGGACATGTTCACTGAACCAGCACCTGGAAACTAACCAGGTGATCATCACCTAACCCAGGACATGTTCACTGACCCAGCACCTGGAAACTGACCAGGTGATCATCACCTAACCCAGGACATGTTCACTGACCTAGCACCTGGAAACTGACCAGGTGATCATCACCTAACCCAGGACATGTTCACTGACCCAGCACCTGGAATCTAACCAGGTGATCATCAGCTAACCCAGGACATGTTCACTGACCCAGTACCTGGAAACTGACCAGGTTTTCATCGCATAATCCAGGACATGTTCACTGACCCAGCACCTGGAAACTGACCAGGTGAGCATCACCTAATCCAGGACATGTTCACTGACCCAGTACCTGGAAACTGACCTGGTGATCATCACCTAATCCAGGACATGTTCACTGACCCAGTACCTGGAAACTAACCAGGTGATCATCGCCTAATCCAGGACATGTTCACTGACCCAGCACCAGGAAACTGACCAGGTGATCATCACCTAACCCAGGACATGTTCACTGACCCAGTACCTGGAAACTGACCAGGTGATCATCACCTAACCCAGGACATGTTCACTGACCCAGTCCCTGGAAACTGACCAGGTGATCATTACCTAACCCAGGACATGTTCACTGACCCAGCACCTGGAAACTGACCAGGTGATCATCACCTAACCCAGGACATGTTCACTGACCCAGCACCTGGAAACTAACCAGGTGATCATCACCTAACCCAGGACATGTTCACTGACCCAGCACCTGGAAACTAACCAGGTGGTCATCACCTAATCCAGGACATGTTCACTGACCCAGCACCTGGAAACTAACCAGGTGATCATCACCTAATCCAGGACATGTTCACTGACCCAGCACCTGGAAACTGACCAGGTGATCATCGCCTAATCCAGGACATGTTCACTGACACAGCACCTGGAAACTGACCAGGTGATCATCGCCTAACCCAGGACATGTTCACTGACCCAGCACCTGGAAACTGACCAGGTGAACATCACCTAACCCAGGACATGTTCACTGACGCAGCACCTGGAAACTGACCAGGTGATCATCACCTAACCCAGGACATGCTCACTGACACAGCACCTGGAAACTGACCAGGTGATCATCGCCTAATCCAGGACATGTTCACTGACCCAGCACCTGGAAACTGACCAGGTGATCATCACCTAACCCAGGACATGTTCACTGAACCAGCACCTGGAAACTAACCAGGTGATCATCACCTAACCCAGGACATGTTCACTGAACCAGCACCTGGAAACTGACCAGGTGATCATCACCTAACCCAGGACATGTTCACTGACCCAGCACCTGGAAACTGACCAGGTGATCATCACCAAACCCAGGACATGTTCACTGACCCAGCACCTGGAAACTAACCAGGTGGACAACACCTAACCCAGGACATGTTCACTGAACCAGCACCTGGAATCTGACCAGGTGTACAACACCTAACCCAGGACATGTTCACTGACCCAGCACCTGCAAACTAACCAGGTGATCATCACCTAACCCAGGACATGTTCACTGACACAGTACCTGGAAACTGACCAGGTGATCATCGCCTAATCCAGGACATGTTCACTGACCCAGCAACTGGAAACTGACCAGGGGTGATCATCACCTAACCCAGGACATGTTCACTGACCTAGCACCTGGAAACTAACCAGGTGATCATCACCTAACTCAGGACATGTTCACTGACACAGTACCTGGAAACTGACCAGGTGATCATCGCCTAATCCAGGACATGTTCACTGAACCAGCACCTGGAAACTAACCAGGTGATCATCACCTAACCCAGGACATGTTCATTGACCCAGCACCTGGAAACTGACCAGGTGATCATCACCTAACCCAGGACATGTTCACTGACCTAGCACCTGGAAACTGACCAGGTGATCATCACCTAACCCAGGACATGTTCACTGACCCAGCACCTGGAATCTAACCAGGTGATCATCAGCTAACCCAGGACATGTTCACTGACCCAGTACCTGGAAACTGACCAGGTTTTCATCGCATAATCCAGGACATGTTCACTGACCCAGCACCTGGAAACTGACCAGGTGAGCATCACCTAATCCAGGACATGTTCACTGACCCAGTACCTGGAAAATGACCTGGTGATCATCACCTAATCCAGGACATGCTCACTGACCCAGTACCTGGAAACTAACCAGGTGATCATCGCCTAATCCAGGACATGTTCACTGACCCAGCACCTGGAAACTGACCAGGTGATCATCACCTAACCCAGGACATGTTCACTGACCCAGTACCTGGAAACTGACCAGGTGATCATCACCTAACCCAGGACATGTTCACTGACCCAGTCCCTGGAAACTGACCAGGTGATCATCACCTAACCCAGGACATGTTCACTGACCCAGCACCTGGAAACTGACCAGGTGATCATCACCTAACCCAGGACATGTTCACTGACCCAGCACCTGGAAACTAACCAGGTGATCATCACCTAACCCAGGACATGTTCACTGACCCAGCACCTGGAAACTGACCAGGTGATCATCACCTAACCCAGGACATGTTCACTGACCCAGCACCTGGAAACTGACCAGGTGATCATCACCTAACCCAGGACATGTTCACTGACCCAGCACCTGGAAACTGACCAGGTGATCATCACCTAATCCAGGACATGTTCACTGACCCAGCACCTGGAAACTAACCAGGTGGTCATCACCTAATCCAGGACATGTTCACTGACCCAGCACCTGGAAACTAACCAGGTGATCATCACCTAATCCAGGACATGTTCACTGACCCAGCACCTGGAAACTGACCAGGTGATCATCGCCTAATCCAGGACATGTTCACTGACACAGCACCTGGAAACTGACCAGGTGATCATCGCCTAACCCAGGACATGTTCACTGACCCAGCACCTGGAAACTGACCAGGTGATCATCACCTAACCCAGGACATGTTCACTGACGCAGCACCTGGAAACTGACCAGGTGATCATCACCTAACCCAGGACATGCTCACTGACACAGCACCTGGAAACTCACCAGGTGATCATCGCCTAATCCAGGACATGTTCACTGACCCAGCACCTGGAAACTGACCAGGTGATAATCACCTAACCCAGGACATGTTCACTGACACAGCACCTGGAAACTAACCAGTTCATCATCGCCTAACCCAGGACATGTTGACTGACCCAGCACCTGGAAACTGACCAGGTGATCATCGCCTAATCCAGGACATGTTCACTGAACCAGCACCTGGAAACTAACCAGGTGATCATCACCTAACCCAGGACATGTTCACTGACACAGCACCTGGAAACTGACCAGGTGATCATCACCTAACCCAGGACATGTTCACTGACCCAGCACCTGGAAACTAACCAGGTGATCATCACCTAACCCAGGACATGTTCACTGACCCAGCACCTGGAAACTAACCAGGTGATCATCGCCTAATCCAGGACATGTTCACTGATCCAGCACCTGGAAACTGACCAGGTGATCATCGCCTAATCCAGGACATGTTCACTGACCCAATACCTGGAAACTGACCAGGTGAGCATCACCTAACCCAGGACATGTTCACTGACCCAGTACCTGGAAACTAACCAGGTGATCATCGCCTAATCCAGGACATGTTCACTGATCCAGCACCTGGAAACTGACCAGGTGATCATCGCCTAATCCAGGACATGTTCACTGACCCAATACCTTGAAACTGACCAGGTGAGCATCACCTAACCCAGGACATGTTCTCTGACCCAGTACCTGGAAACTGACCAGGTGATCATCACCTAACCCAAGGACATGTTCACTGACCCAGTACCTGGAAACTGACCAGGTGATCATCACCTAACCCAGGACATGTTCACTGACCCAGAACCTGGAAACTGACCAGGTGATCATCACCTATCCCAGGACATGTTCACTGACCCAGCACCTGGAAACTAACCAGGTGATCATCACTTAACCCAGGACATGTTCACTGATCCAGCACCTGGAAACTAACCAGGTGATCATCACCTAATCCAGGACATGTTCACTGACCCAGCACCTGGAAAATAACCAGGTGATCATCACCTAATCCAGGACATGTTCACTGACCCAGCACCTGGAAACTGACCAGGTGATCATCGCCTAATCCAGGACATGTTCACTGACACAGCACCTGGAAACTGACCAGGTGATCATCGCCTAACCCAGGACATGTTCACTGACCCAGCACCTGGAAACTGACCAGGTGATCATCACCTAACCCAGGACATGTTCACTGACACAGCACCTGGAAACTGACCAGGTGATCATCACCTAACCCAGGACATGCTCACTGACACAGCACCTGGAAACTCACCAGGTGATCATCGCCTAATCCAGGACATGTTCACTGACACAGCACCTGGAAACTGACCAGGTTATCATCGCCTAACCCAGGACATGTTCACTGACCCAGCACTTGGAAACTGACCAGGTGATCATCACCTAACCCAGGACATGTTCACTGACCCAGCACCTGGAAACTGACCAGGTGATCATCACCTAATCCAGGACATGTTCACTGATCCAGCACCTGGAAACTGACCAGGTGATCATCAACTAACCCAGCACATGTTCACTGAACCAGCACCTGGAAACTGACCAGGTGTACATCACCTAACCCAGGACATGTTCACTGACCCAGCACCTTGAAACTAACCAGGTGATCATCACCTAACCCAGGACATGTTCACTGACACAGCACCTGGAAACTGACCAGGTGATCATCACCTAACCCAGGACATGTTCACTGACCCAGCACCTGGAAACTAACCAGGTGATCATCGCCTAATCCAGGACATGTTCACTGACACAGCACCTGGAAACTGACCAGGTGATCATCACCTAATCCAGGACATGTTCACTGATCCAGCACCTGGAAACTGACCAGGTGATCATCGCCTAATCCAGGACATGTTCACTGACACAGCACCTGGAAACTGACCAGGTGATCATCGCCTAATCCAGGACATGTTCACTGACACAGCACCTGGAAACTGACCAGGTGATCATCACCTAATTCAGGACATGTTCACTGACACAGCACCTGGAAACTGACCAGGTGATCATCGCCTAATCCAGGACATGTTCACTGACCCAGTGCCTGGAAACTGACCAGGTGAGCATCACCTAACCCAGGACATGTTCACTGACCCAGTACCTGGAAACTGACCAGGTGAGCATCACCTAACCCAGGACATGTTCACTGAACCAGCACCTGGAAACTGACCAGGTGAACATCACCTAACCCAGGACATGTTCACTGACGCAGCACCTGGAAACTAACCAGGTGATCATCACCTAACCCAGGACATGTTCACTGACCCAGTGCCTGGAAACTAACCAGGTGATCATCACCTAACCCAGGACATGTTCACTGATCCAGCACCTGGAAACTAACCAGGTGATCATCACCTAATCCAGGACATGTTCACTGACCCAGCACCTGGAAAATAACCAGGTGATCATCACCTAATCCAGGACATGTTCACTGACCCAGCACCTGGAAACTGACCAGGTGATCATCGCCTAATCCAGGACATGTTCACTGACACAGCACCTGGAAACTGACCAGGTGATCATCGCCTAACCCAGGACATGTTCACTGACCCAGCACCTGGAAACTGACCAGGTGATCATCACCTAACCCAGGACATGTTCACTGACACAGCACCTGGAAACTGACCAGGTGATCATCACCTAACCCAGGACATGCTCACTGACACAGCACCTGGAAACTCACCAGGTGATCATCGCCTAATCCAGGACATGTTCACTGACACAGCACCTGGAAACTAACCAGGTGATCATCACCTAACCCAGGACATGTTCACTGACACAGTACCTGGAAACTGACCAGGTGATCATCGCCTAACCCAGGACATGTTCACTGACCCAGCACCTGGAAACTAACCAGGTGATCATCACCTAACCCAGGACATGTTCACTGACCCAGCACCTGGAAACTAACCAGGTGATCATCACCTAACCCAGGACATGTTCACTGACACAGTACCTGGAAACTGACCAGGTGATCATCGCCTAATCCAGGACATGTTCACTGAACCAGCACCTGGAAACTAACCAGGTGATCATCACCTAACCCAGGACATGTTCACTGAACCAGCACCTGGAAACTAACCAGGTGATCATCGCCTAACCCAGGACATGTTCACTGAACCAGCACCTGGAAACTGACCAGGTGATCATCACCTAACCCAGGACATGTTCACTGACCCAGCACCTGGAAACTGACCAGGTGATCATCACCAAACCCAGGACATGTTCACTGACCCAGCACCTGGAAACTAACCAGGTGGACAACACCTAACCCAGGACATGTTCACTGAACCAGCACCTGGAAACTGACCAGGTGTACATCACCTAACCCAGGACATGTTCACTGACCCAGCACCTGGAAACTAACCAGGTGATCATCACCTAACCCAGGACATGTTCACTGAACCAGCACATGGAAACTAACCAGGTGATCATCACCTAACCCAGGACATGTTCACTGAACCAGCACCTGGAAACTAACCAGGTGATCATCACCTAACCCAGGACATGTTCACTGAACCAGCACCTGGAAACTGACCAGGTGATCATCACCTAACCCAGGACATGTTCACTGACCCAGCACCTGGAAACTGACCAGGTGATCATCACCAAACCCAGGACATGTTCACTGACCCAGCACCTGGAAACTAACCAGGTGGACAACACCTAACCCAGGACATGTTCACTGAACCAGCACCTGGAATCTGACCAGGTGTACAACACCTAACCCAGGACATGTTCACTGACCCAGCACCTGGAAACTAACCAGGTGATCATCACCTAACCCAGGACATGTTCACTGACACAGTACCTGGAAACTGACCAGGTGATCATCGCCTAATCCAGGACATGTTCACTGACCCAGCAACTGGAAACTGACCAGGGGTGATCATCACCTAACCCAGGACATGTTCACTGACCTAGCAACTGGAAACTGACCAGGTGATCATCACCTAACCCAGGACATGTTCACTGACACAGTACCTGGAAACTGACCAGGTGATCATCGCCTAATCCAGGACATGTTCACTGACCCAGCAACTGGAAACTGACCAGGTGATCATCACCTAATCCAGGACATGTTCACTGACACAGCACCTGGAAACTAACCAGGTGATCATCACCTAACTCAGGACATGTTCACTGACACAGTACCTGGAAACTGACCAGGTGATCATCGCCTAATCCAGGACATGTTCACTGAACCAGCACCTGGAAACTAACCAGGTGATCATCACCTAACCCAGGACATGTTCACTGACCCAGCACCTGGAAACTGACCAGGTGATCATCACCTAACCCAGGACATGTTCACTGACCTAGCACCTGGAAACTGACCAGGTGATCATCACCTAACCCAGGACATGTTCACTGACCCAGCACCTGGAATCTAGCCAGGTGATCATCAGCTAACCCAGGACATGTTCACTGACCCAGTACCTGGAAACTGACCAGGTTTTCATCGCATAATCCAGGACATGTTCACTGACCCAGCACCTGGAAACTGACCAGGTGAGCATCACCTAATCCAGGACATGTTCACTGACCCAGTACCTGGAAACTGACCTGGTGATCATCACCTAATCCAGGACATGTTCACTGACCCAGTACCTGGAAACTAACCAGGTGATCATCGCCTAATCCAGGACATGTTCACTGACCCAGCACCAGGAAACTGACCAGGTGATCATCACCTAACCCAGGACATGTTCACTGACCCAGTACCTGGAAACTGACCAGGTGATCATCACCTAACCCAGGACATGTTCACTGACCCAGTCCCTGGAAACTGACCAGGTGATCATTACCTAACCCAGGACATGTTCACTGACCCAGCACCTGGAAACTGACCAGGTGATCATCACCTAACCCAGGACATGTTCACTGACCCAGCACCTGGAAACTAACCAGGTGATCATCACCTAACCCAGGACATGTTCACTGACCCAGCACCTGGAAACTAACCAGGTGGTCATCACCTAATCCAGGACATGTTCACTGACCCAGCACCTGGAAACTAACCAGGTGATCATCACCTAATCCAGGACATGTTCACTGACCCAGCACCTGGAAACTGACCAGGTGATCATCGCCTAATCCAGGACATGTTCACTGACACAGCACCTGGAAACTGACCAGGTGATCATCGCCTAACCCAGGACATGTTCACTGACCCAGCACCTGGAAACTGACCAGGTGAACATCACCTAACCCAGGACATGTTCACTGACGCAGCACCTGGAAACTGACCAGGTGATCATCACCTAACCCAGGACATGCTCACTGACACAGCACCTGGAAACTCACCAGGTGATCATCGCCTAATCCAGGACATGTTCACTGACCCAGCACCTGGAAACTGACCAGGTGATCATCACCTAACCCAGGACATGTTCACTGAACCAGCACCTGGAAACTAACCAGGTGATCATCACCTAACCCAGGACATGTTCACTGAACCAGCACCTGGAAACTGACCAGGTGATCATCACCTAACCCAGGACATGTTCACTGACCCAGCACCTGGAAACTGACCAGGTGATCATCACCAAACCCAGGACATGTTCACTGACCCAGCACCTGGAAACTAACCAGGTGGACAACACCTAACCCAGGACATGTTCACTGAACCAGCACCTGGAATCTGACCAGGTGTACAACACCTAACCCAGGACATGTTCACTGACCCAGCACCTGGAAACTAACCAGGTGATCATCACCTAACCCAGGACATGTTCACTGACACAGTACCTGGAAACTGACCAGGTGATCATCGCCTAATCCAGGACATGTTCACTGACCCAGCAACTGGAAACTGACCAGGGGTGATCATCACCTAACCCAGGACATGTTCACTGACCTAGCACCTGGAAACTAACCAGGTGATCATCACCTAATTCAGGACATGTTCACTGACACAGTACCTGGAAACTGACCAGGTGATCATCGCCTAATCCAGGACATGTTCACTGAACCAGCACCTGGAAACTAACCAGGTGATCATCACCTAACCCAGGACATGTTCACTGACCCAGCACCTGGAAACTGACCAGGTGATCATCACCTAACCCAGGACATGTTCACTGACCTAGCACCTGGAAACTGACCAGGTGATCATCACCTAACCCAGGACATGTTCACTGACCCAGCACCTGGAATCTAACCAGGTGATCATCAGATAACCCAGGACATGTTCACTGACCCAGTACCTGGAAACTGACCAGGTTTTCATCGCATAATCCAGGACATGTTCACTGACCCAGCACCTGGAAACTGACCAGGTGAGCATCACCTAATCCAGGACATGTTCACTGACCCAGTACCTGGAAACTGACCTGGTGATCATCACCTAATCCAGGACATGCTCACTGACCCAGTACCTGGAAACTAACCAGGTGATCATCGCCTAATCCAGGACATGTTCACTGACCCAGCACCTGGAAACTGACCAGGTGATCATCACCTAACCCAGGACATGTTCACTGACCCAGTACCTGGAAACTGACCAGGTGATCATCACCTAACCCAGGACATGTTCACTGACCCAGTCCCTGGAAACTGACCAGGTGATCATCACCTAACCCAGGACATGTTCACTGACCCAGTCCCTGGAAACTGACCAGGTGATCATCACCTAACCCAGGACATGTTCACTGACCCAGTACCTGGAAACTGACCAGGTGATCATCACCTAACCCAGGACATGTTCACTGACCCAGTCCCTGGAAACTGACCAGGTGATCATCACCTAACCCAGGACATGTTCACTGACCCAGCACCTGGAAACTAACCAGGTGATCATCACCTAACCCAGGACATGTTCACTGACCCAGCACCTGGAAACTAACCAGGTGGTCATCACCTAATCCAGGACATGTTCACTGACCCAGCACCTGGAAACTAACCAGGTGATCATCACCTAATCCAGGACATGTTCACTGACCCAGCACCTGGAAACTGACCAGGTGATCATCGCCTAATCCAGGACATGTTCACTGACACAGCACCTGGAAACTGACCAGGTGATCATCGCCTAACCCAGGACATGTTCACTGACCCAGCACCTGGAAACTGACCAGGTGATCATCACCTAACCCAGGACATGTTCACTGACGCAGCACCTGGAAACTGACCAGGTGATCATCACCTAACCCAGGACATGCTCACTGACCCAGCACCTGGAAACTGACCAGGTGATCATCGCCTAATCCAGGACATGTTCACTGACCCAGCACCTGGAAACTGACCAGGTGATAATCACCTAACCCAGGACATGTTCACTGACACAGCACCTGGAAACTAACCAGTTCATCATCGCCTAACCCAGGACATGTTGACTGACCCAGCACCTGGAAACTGACCAGGTGATCATCGCCTAATCCAGGACATGTTCACTGAACCAGCACCTGGAAACTAACCAGGTGATCATCACCTAACCCAGGACATGTTCACTGACACAGCACCTGGAAACTGACCAGGTGATCATCACCTAACCCAGGACATGTTCACTGACCCAGCACCTGGAAACTAACCAGGTGATCATCACCTAACCCAGGACATGTTCACTGACCCAGCACCTGGAAACTAACCAGGTGATCATCGCCTAATCCAGGACATGTTCACTGATCCAGCACCTGGAAACTGACCAGGTGATCATCGCCTAATCCAGGACATGTTCACTGACCCAATACCTGGAAACTGACCAGGTGAGCATCACCTAACCCAGGACATGTTCACTGACCCAGTACCTGGAAACTAACCAGGTGATCATCGCCTAATCCAGGACATGTTCACTGATCCAGCACCTGGAAACTGACCAGGTGATCATCGCCTAATCCAGGACATGTTCACTGACCCAATACCTGGAAACTGACCAGGTGAGCATCACCTAACCCAGGACATGTTCTCTGACCCAGTACCTGGAAACTGACCAGGTGATCATCACCTAACCCAAGGACATGTTCACTGACCCAGTACCTGGAAACTGACCAGGTGATCATCACCTAACCCAGGACATGTTCACTGACCCAGAACCTGGAAACTGACCAGGTGATCATCACCTATCCCAGGACATGTTCACTGACCCAGCACCTGGAAACTAACCAGGTGATCATCACTTAACCCAGGACATGTTCACTGATCCAGCACCTGGAAACTAACCAGGTGATCATCACCTAATCCAGGACATGTTCACTGACCCAGCACCTGGAAAATAACCAGGTGATCATCACCTAATCCAGGACATGTTCACTGACCCAGCACCTGGAAACTGACCAGGTGATCATCGCCTAATCCAGGACATGTTCACTGACACAGCACCTGGAAACTGACCAGGTGATCATCGCCTAACCCAGGACATGTTCACTGACCCAGCACCTGGAAACTGACCAGGTGATCATCACCTAACCCAGGACATGTTCACTGACACAGCACCTGGAAACTGACCAGGTGATCATCACCTAACCCAGGACATGCTCACTGACACAGCACCTGGAAACTCACCAGGTGATCATCGCCTAATCCAGGACATGTTCACTGACACAGCACCTGGAAACTGACCAGGTTAACATCGCCTAACCCAGGACATGTTCACTGACCCAGCACCTGGAAACTGACCAGGTGATCATCACCTAACCCAGGACATGTTCACTGACCCAGCACCTGGAAACTGACCAGGTGATCATCACCTAATCCAGGACATGTTCACTGATCCAGCACCTGGAAACTGACCAGGTGATCATCAACTAACCCAGCACATGTTCACTGAACCAGCACCTGGAAACTGACCAGGTGTACATCACCTAACCCAGGACATGTTCACTGACCCAGCACCTTGAAACTAACCAGGTGATCATCACCTAACCCAGGACATGTTCACTGACACAGCACCTGGAAACTGACCAGGTGATCATCACCTAACCCAGGACATGTTCACTGACCCAGCACCTGGAAACTAACCAGGTGATCATCGCCTAATCCAGGACATGTTCACTGACACAGCACCTGGAAACTGACCAGGTGATCATCACCTAATCCAGGACATGTTCACTGATCCAGCACCTGGAAACTGACCAGGTGATCATCGCCTAATCCAGGACATGTTCACTGACACAGCACCTGGAAACTGACCAGGTGATCATCGCCTAATCCAGGACATGTTCACTGACACAGCACCTGGAAACTGACCAGGTGATCATCACCTAATTCAGGACATGTTCACTGACACAGCACCTGGAAACTGACCAGGTGATCATCGCCTAATCCAGGACATGTTCACTGACCCAGTGCCTGGAAACTGACCAGGTGAGCATCACCTAACCCAGGACATGTTCACTGACCCAGTACCTGGAAACTGACCAGGTGAGCATCACCTAACCCAGGACATGTTCACTGAACCAGCACCTGGAAACTGACCAGGTGAACATCACCTAACCCAGGACATGTTCACTGACGCAGCACCTGGAAACTAACCAGGTGATCATCACCTAACCCAGGACATGTTCACTGACCCAGTGCCTGGAAACTAACCAGGTGATCATCACCTAACCCAGGACATGTTCACTGATCCAGCACCTGGAAACTAACCAGGTGATCATCACCTAATCCAGGACATGTTCACTGACCCAGCACCTGGAAAATAACCAGGTGATCATCACCTAATCCAGGACATGTTCACTGACCCAGCACCTGGAAACTGACCAGGTGATCATCGCCTAATCCAGGACATGTTCACTGACACAGCACCTGGAAACTGACCAGGTGATCATCGCCTAACCCAGGACATGTTCACTGACCCAGCACCTGGAAACTGACCAGGTGATCATCACCTAACCCAGGACATGTTCACTGACACAGCACCTGGAAACTGACCAGGTGATCATCACCTAACCCAGGACATGCTCACTGACACAGCACCTGGAAACTCACCAGGTGATCATCGCCTAATCCAGGACATGTTCACTGACACAGCACCTGGAAACTGACCAGGTTATCATCGCCTAACCCAGGACATGTTCACTGACCCAGCACCTGGAAACTGACCAGGTGATCATCACCTAACCCAGGACATGTTCACTGACCCAGCACCTGGAAACTGACCAGGTGATCATCACCTAATCCAGGACATGTTCACTGATCCAGCACCTGGAAACTGACCAGGTGATCATCAACTAACCCAGCACATGTTCACTGAACCAGCACCTGGAAACTGACCAGGTGTACATCACCTAACCCAGGACATGTTCACTGACCCAGCACCTTGAAACTAACCAGGTGATCATCACCTAACCCAGGACATGTTCACTGACACAGCACCTGGAAACTGACCAGGTGATCATCACCTAACCCAGGACATGTTCACTGACCCAGCACCTGGAAACTAACCAGGTGATCATCGCCTAATCCAGGACATGTTCACTGACACAGCACCTGGAAACTGACCAGTTGATCATCACCTAATCCAGGACATGTTCACTGATCCAGCACCTGGAAACTGACCAGGTGATCATCGCCTAATCCAGGACATGTTCACTGACACAGCACCTGGAAACTGACCAGGTGATCATCGCCTAATCCAGGACATGTTCACTGACACAGCACCTGGAAACTGACCAGGTGATCATCACCTAATTCAGGACATGTTCACTGACACAGCACCTGGAAACTGACCAGGTGATCATCGCCTAATCCAGGACATGTTCACTGACCCAGTGCCTGGAAACTGACCAGGTGAGCATCACCTAACCCAGGACATGTTCGCTGACCCAGTACCTGGAAACTGACCAGGTGAGCATCACCTAACCCAGGACATGTTCACTGAACCAGCACCTGGAAACTGACCAGGTGAACATCACCTAACCCAGGACATGTTCACTGACGCAGCACCTGGAAACTAACCAGGTGATCATCACCTAACCCAGGACATGTTCACTGACCCAGTGCCTGGAAACTAACCAGGTGATCATCACCTAACCCAGGACATGTTCACTGACCCAGCACCTGGAAACTGACCAGGTGATCATCACCTAATCCAGGACATGTTCACTGATCCAGCACCTGGAAACTGACCAGGTGATCATCAACTAACCCAGCACATGTTCACTGAACCAGCACCTGGAAACTGACCAGGTGTACATCACCTAACCCAGGACATGTTCACTGACCCAGCACCTGGAAACTAACCAGGTGATCATCACCTAACCCAGGACATGTTCACTGAACCAGCACCTGGAAACTAACCAGGTGATCATCACCTGACCCAGGACATGTTCACTGAACCAGCACCTGGAAACTAACCAGGTGATCATCGCCTAACCCAGGACATGTTCACTGAACCAGCACCTGGAAACTGACCAGGTGATCATCACCTAACCCAGGACATGTTCACTGACCCAGCACCTGGAAACTGACCAGGTGATCATCACCAAACCCAGGACATGTTCACTGACCCAGCACCTGGAAACTAACCAGGTGGACAACACCTAACCCTGGACATGTTCACTGAACCAGCACCTGGAAACTGACCAGGTGTACATCACCTAACCCAGATCATGTTCACTGACCCAGCACCTGGAAACTAACCAGGTGATCATCACCTAACCCAGGACATGTTCACTGAACCAGCACATGGAAACTAACCAGGTGATCATCACCTAACCCAGGACATGTTCACTGAACCAGCACCTGGAAACTAACCAGGTGATCATCACCTAACCCAGGACATGTTCACTGAACCAGCACCTGGAAACTGACCAGGTGATCATCACCTAACCCAGGACATGTTCACTGACCCAGCACCTGGAAACTGACCAGGTGATCATCACCAAACCCAGGACATGTTCACTGACCCAGCACCTGGAAACTGACCAGGTGATCATCGCCTAATCCAGGACATGTTCACTGACCCAGCAACTGGAAACTGACCAGGGATGATCATCACCTAACCCAGGACATGTTCACTGACCTAGCACCTGGAAACTAACCAGGTGATCATCACCTAACTCAGGACATGTTCACTGACACAGTACCTGGAAACTGACCAGGTGATCATCGCCTAATCCAGGACATGTTCACTGACCCAGCACCTGGAAACTAACCAGGTGATCATCACCTAACCCAGGACATGTTCACTGACCCAGCACCTGGAAACTGACCAGGTGATCATCACCTAACCCAGGACATGTTCACTGACCTAGCACCTGGAAACTGACCAGGTGATCATCACCTAACCCAGGACATGTTCCCTGACCCAGCACCTGGAATCTAACCAGGTGATCATCAGCTAACCCAGGACATGTTCACTTACCCAGTACCTGGAAACTGACCAGGTTTTCATCGCATAATCCAGGACATGTTCACTGACCCAGTACCTGGAAACTGACCAGGTGATCATCACCTAACCCAGGACATGTTCACTGACCCAGCACCTGGAAACTAACCAGGTGGTCATCACCTAATCCAGGACATGTTCACTGACCCAGCACCTGGAAACTAACCAGGTGATCATCACCTAATCCAGGACATGTTCACTGACCCAGCACCTGGAAACTGACCAGGTGATCATCGCCTAATCCAGGACATGTTCACTGACACAGCACCTGGAAACTGACCAGGTGATCATCGCCTAACCCAGGACATGTTCACTGACCCAGCACCTGGAAACTGACCAGGTGATCATCACCTAACCCAGGACATGTTCACTGACCCAGCACCTGGAAACTAACCAGGTGATCATCGCCTAATCCAGGACATGTTCACTGACCTAGCACCTGGAAACTAACCAGGTGATCATCACCTAACCCAGGACATGTTCACTGACCCAGCACCTGGAAACTAACCAGGTGATCATCACCTAACCCAGGACATGTTCACTGACCCAGCACCTGGAAACTAACCAGGTGATCATCGCCTAATCCAGGACATGTTCACTGATCCAGCACCTGGAAACTGACCAGGTGATCATCGCCTAATCCAGGACATGTTCACTGACACAGCACATGGAAACTGACCAGGTGAGCATCACCTAATCCAGGACATGTTCACTGACCCAATACCTGGAAACTGACCAGGTGAGCATCACCTAACCCAGGACATGTTCACTGACCCAGTACCTGGAAACTGACCAGGTGATCATCAGCTAACCCAGGACATGTTCACTGACCCAGTACCTGGAAACTGACCAGGTGATCATCACCTAACCCAGGACATGTTCACTGACCCAGCACCTGGAAACTGACCAGGTGATCATCACCTAACCCAGGACATGTTCACTGACCCAGCACCTGGAAACTGACCAGGTGATCATCACCTAACCCAGGACATGTTCACTGATCCAGCACCTGGAAACTAACCAGGTGATCATCACCTAATCCAGGACATGTTCACTGACCCAGCACCTGGAAACTAACCAGGTGATCATCACCTAATCCAGGACATGTTCACTGACCCAGCACCTGGAAACTGACCAGGTGATCATCACCTAACCCAGGACATGTTCACTGACCTAGCACCTGGAAACTGACCAGGTGATCATCACCTAACCCAGGACATGTTCCCTGACCCAGCACCTGGAATCTAACCAGGTGATCATCAGCTAACCCAGGACATGTTCACTTACCCAGTACCTGGAAACTGACCAGGTTTTCATCGCATAATCCAGGACATGTTCACTGACCCAGTACCTGGAAACTGACCAGGTGATCATCACCTAACCCAGGACATGTTCACTGACCCAGCACCTGGAAACTAACCAGGTGGTCATCACCTAATCCAGGACATGTTCACTGACCCAGCACCTGGAAACTAACCAGGTGATCATCACCTAATCCAGGACATGTTCACTGACCCAGCACCTGGAAACTGACCAGGTGATCATCGCCTAATCCAGGACATGTTCACTGACACAGCACCTGGAAACTGACCAGGTGATCATCGCCTAACCCAGGACATGTTCACTGACCCAGCACCTGGAAACTGACCAGGTGATCATCACCTAACCCAGGACATGTTCACTGACCCAGCACCTGGAAACTAACCAGGTGATCATCGCCTAATCCAGGACATGTTCACTGACCTAGCACCTGGAAACTAACCAGGTGATCATCACCTAACCCAGGACATGTTCACTGACCCAGCACCTGGAAACTAACCAGGTGATCATCACCTAACCCAGGACATGTTCACTGACCCAGCACCTGGAAACTAACCAGGTGATCATCGCCTAATCCAGGACATGTTCACTGATCCAGCACCTGGAAACTGACCAGGTGATCATCGCCTAATCCAGGACATGTTCACTGACACAGCACATGGAAACTGACCAGGTGAGCATCACCTAATCCAGGACATGTTCACTGACCCAATACCTGGAAACTGACCAGGTGAGCATCACCTAACCCAGGACATGTTCACTGACCCAGTACCTGGAAACTGACCAGGTGATCATCAGCTAACCCAGGACATGTTCACTGACCCAGTACCTGGAAACTGACCAGGTGATCATCACCTAACCCAGGACATGTTCACTGACCCAGCACCTGGAAACTGACCAGGTGATCATCACCTAACCCAGGACATGTTCACTGACCCAGCACCTGGAAACTGACCAGGTGATCATCACCTAACCCAGGACATGTTCACTGATCCAGCACCTGGAAACTAACCAGGTGATCATCACCTAATCCAGGACATGTTCACTGACCCAGCACCTGGAAACTAACCAGGTGATCATCACCTAATCCAGGACATGTTCACTGACCCAGCACCTGGAAACTGACCAGGTGATCATCGCCTAATCCAGGACATGTTCACTGACACAGCACCTGGAAACTGACCAGGTGATCATCGCCTAACCCAGGACATGTTCACTGAACCAACACCTGGAAACTGACCAGGTGATCATCACCTAACCCAGGACATGTTCACTGACACAGCACCTGGAAACTGACCAGGTGATCATCACCTAACCCAGGACATGTTCACTGACACAGCACCTGGAAACTAACCAGTTCATCATCACCTAACCCAGGACATGTTCGCTGACCCAGCACCTGGAAACTGACCAGGTGATCATCGCCTAATCCAGGACATGTTCACTGAACCAGCACCTGGAAACTGACCAGGTGATCATCACCTAACCCGGGACATGTTCACTGACCCAGCACCTGGAAACTAACCAGGTGATCATCGCCTAATCCAGGACATGTTCACTGACACAGCACCTGGAAACTGACCAGGTGATCATCACCTAATCCAGGACATGTTCACTGATCCAACACCTGGAAACTGACCAGGTGATCATCGCCTAATCCAGGACATGTTCACTGACACAGCACCTGGAAACTGACCAGGTGATCATCGCCTAATCCAGGACATGTTCACTGACACAGTACCTGGAAACTGACCAGGTGAGCATCACCTAACCCAGGACATGTTCACTGACACAGCACCTGGAAACTAACCAGGTGATCATCACCTAATCCAGGACATGTTCACTGATCCAGCACCTGGAAACTGACCAGGTGATCATCGCCTAATCCAGGACATGTTCACTGACACAGCACCTGGAAACTGACCAGGTGATCATCACCTAATTCAGGACATGTTCACTGACACAGCACCTGGAAACTGTCCAGGTGATCATCGCCTAATCCAGGACATGTTCACTGACCCAGTGCCTGGAAACTGACCAGGTGATCATCACCTAACCCAGGACATGTTCACTGACCCAGCACCTGGAAACTAACCAGGTGATCATCGCCTAATCCAGGACATGTTCACTGATCCAGCACCTGGAAACTGACCAGGTGATCATCAACTAACCCAGCACATGTTCACTGACCCAGTACCTGGAAACTGACCAGGTGAGCATCACCTAACCCAGGACATGTTCACTGACCCAGCACCTGGAAACTGACCAGGTGAGCATCAGCTAATCCAGGACATGTTCACTGACCCAGCACCTGGGAACTTGCCAGGCGATCATCACCTAACCCAGGACATGTTCACTGACACAGCACCTGGGAACTTTCCAGGCGATCATCACCTAACCCAGGACATGTTCACTGACCCAGCAACTGGAAACTGACCAGGTGATCATCACCTAACCCAGGACATGTTCACTGACACAGCACCTGGAAACTAACCAGGTGATCATCACCTAACCCAGGACATGTTCACTGACACAGCACCTGGAAACTAACCAGGTGATCATCACCTAATCCAGGACATGTTCACTGACCCAGCACCTGGAAACTAACCAGGTGATCATCACCTAATCCAGGACATGTTCACTGACCCAGCAACTGGAAACTGACCAGGTGATCATCACCTAACCCAGTGACATGTTCACTGACCCAGCAACTGGAAACTGACCATGTGAGCATCACCTAATACGGGACATGTTCACTGAACCAGCACCTGGAAACTGACCAGGTGATCATCACCTAATCCAGGACATGTTCACTGACCCAGCACCTGGAAACTAACCAGGTGATCATCACCTAATCCAGGACATGTTCACTGACCCAGCACCTGGAAACTGACCAGGGGTGATCATCACCTAAACCAGGACATGTTCACTGACCCAGCACCTGGAAACTGATCAGGTGATCATCACCTAACCCAGGACATGTTCACTGAACCAGCACCTGGAAACTGACCAGGTGAGCATCACCTAATCCAGGACATGTTCACTGACCCAGCACCTGGAAACTGACCAGGTGAGCATCACCTAACCCAGGACATGTTCACTGACCAAGCACCTGGAAACTGACCAGGTGAGCATCACCTAACCCAGGACATGTTCACTGACCCAGCAACTGGAAACTGACCAGGTGATCATCACCTAACCCAGGACATGTTCACTGACCCAGTACCTGGAAACTGACCAGGTGAGCATCACCTAATCCAGGACATGTTCACTGACCCAGCACCTGGAAACTGACCATGTGAGCATCACCTAACCCAGGACATGTTCACTGACCCAGCACCTGGAAACTGACCAGGTGATCATCACCTAACCCAGGACATGTTCACTGACCCAGCACCTGGAAACTGACCAGGTGATCATCACCTAACCCAGGACATGTTCACTGACCCAGTACCTGGAAACTGACCAGGTGATCGTCACCTCACCCAGGACATGTTCACTGACACAGCACCTGGAAACTAACCAGGTGATCATCACCTAACCCAGGACATGTTCACTGACCCAGCACCTGGAAACTAACCAGATGATCATCACCTAACCCAGGACATGTTCACTGACCCAATACCTGGAAACTGACCAGGTGAGCATCACCTAATCCAGGACATGTTCACTGACCCAGCACCTGGAAACTGACCAGGTGAGCATCACCTAATCCAGGACATGTTCACTGACCCAGCACCTGGGAACTTACCAGGCGATCATCACCTAACCCAGGACATGTTCACTGACCCAGCACCTGGGAACTTACCAGGCGATCATCACCTAACCCAGGACATGTTCACTGACCCAGCACCTGGAAACTGACCAGGTGATCATCACCTAACCCAGGACATGTTCACTGACACAGCACCTGGAAACTAACCAGGTGATCATCACCTAACCCAGGACATGTTCACTGACCCAGAACCTGGAAACTTACCAGGTGATCATCACCTAACCCAGGACATGTTCACTGACCCAGCACCTGGAAACTGACCAGGTGAGCATCACCTAATCTGGGACATGTTCACTGACCCAGTACCTGGAAACTGACCAGGTGATCATCACCTAACCCAGGACATGTTCACTGACACAGCACCTGGAAACTAACCAGGTGATCATCACCTAACCCAAGGACATGTTCACTGAACCAGCACCTGGAAACTAACCAGGTGATCATCACCTAACCCAGGACATGTTCACTGACCCAGCAACTGGAAACTGACCAGGTGATCATCACCTAACCCAGTGACATGTTCACTGACCCAGCAACTGAAAACTGACCAGGTGAGCATCACCTAATACGGGACATGTTCACTGAACCAGCACCTGGAAACTGACCAGGTGATCATCACCTAATCCAGGACATGTTCACTGACCCAGCACCTGGAAACTGACCAGGTGATCATCACCTAATCCAGGACATGTTCACTGACACAGCACCTGGAAACTAACCAGGTGATCATCACCTAATCCAGGACATGTTCACTGACCCAGCACCTGGAAACTGACCAGGGGTGATCATCACCTAACCCAGGACATGTTCACTGACCCAGCACCTGGAAACTGATCAGGTGATCATCACCTAACCCAGGACATGTTCACTGACCCAGCAACTGGAAACTGACCAGGTGATCATCACCTAACCCAGGACATGTTCACTGACCCAGTACCTGGAAACTGACCAGGTGAGCATCACCTAATCCAGGACATGTTCACTGACCCAGCACCTGGAAACTGACCATGTGAGCATCACCTAACCCAGGACATGTTCACTGACCCAGCACCTGGAAACTGACCAGGTGATCATCACCTAACCCAGGACATGTTCACTGACCCAGCACCTGGAAACTAACCAGGTGATCATCACCTAACCCAGGACATGTTCACTGACCCAGTACCTGGAAACTGACCAGGTGATCGTCACCTAACCCAGGACATGTCCACTGACACAGCACCTGGAAACTAACCAGGTGATCATCACCTAACCCAGGACATGTTCACTGACCCAGCACCTGGAAACTAACCAGGTGATCATCACCTAACCCAGGACATGTTCACTGACCCAATACCTGGAAACTGACCAGGTGAGCATCACCTAATCCAGGACATGTTCACTGACCCAGCACCTGGAAACTGACCAGGTGAGCATCACCTAATCCAGGACATGTTCACTGACCCAGCACCTGGGAACTTACCAGGCGATCATCACCTAACCCAGGACATGTTCACTGACCCAGCACCTGGGAACTTACCAGGCGATAATCACCTAACCCAGGACATGTTCACTGACCCAGCACCTGGAAACTGACCAGGTGATCATCACCTAACCCAGGACATGTTCACTGACACAGCACCTGGAAACTAACCAGGTGATCATCACCTAACCCAGGACATGTTCACTGACCCAGAACCTGGAAACTTACCAGGTGATCATCACCTAACCCAGGACATGTTCACTGACTCAGCACCTGGAAACTGACCAGGTGAGCATCACCTAATCTGGGACATGTTCACTGACCCAGTACCTGGAAACTGACCAGGTGATCATCACCTAACCCAGGACATGTTCACTGACACAGCACCTGGAAACTAACCAGGTGATCATCACCTAACCCAAGGACATGTTCACTGACCCAGCACCTGGAAACTAACCAGGTGATCATCACCTAACCCAGAACATGTTCACTGACACAGCACCTGGAAACTAACCAGGTGATCATCACCTAACCCAGGACATGTTCACTGACCCAGCACCTGGAAACTAACCAGGTGATCATCACCTCACCCAGGACATGTTCACTGATCCAGTACCTGAAAACTGACCAGGTGAGCATCACCTAATCCAGGACATGTTCACTGACCCAGCACCTCGAAACTGACCAGGTGAGCATCACCTAACCCAGGACATGTTCACTGACACAGCACCTGGAAACTAACCAGGTGGGCATCACCTAACCCAGGACATGTTCACTGACCCAGCACCTGGAAACTGACCAGGTGAGCATCACCTAATCCAGGACATGTTCACTGACCCAGTACCTGGAAACTGACCAGGTGATCATCACCGAACCCAGGACATGTTCACTGACACAGCACCTGGAAACTAACCAGGTGATCATCACCTAACCCAGGACATGTTCACTGACCCAGTACCTGGAAACTGACCAGGTGATCATCACCTAATCGAGGACATGTTCACTGACCCAGCACCTGGAAACTGACCAGGTGATCATCACCTAATCCAGGACATGTTCACTGACCCAGTACCTGGAAACTGACCAGGTGATCATCACCTGATCCAGGACATGTTCACTGACCCAGTACCTGGAAACTGACCAGGTTATCATCGCCTAACCCAGGACATGTTCACTGACCCAGCACCTGGAAACTGACCAGGTGATCATCACCTAATCCAGGACATGTTCACTAACCCAGCACCTGGAAACTAACCAGGTGATCATCGCCTAATCCAGGACATGTTTACTGACCCAGCACCTGGAAACTGACCAGGTTATCATCACCTAACCCAGGACATGTTCACTGACCCAGCACCTGGAAACTGACCAGGTGATCATCACCTAACCCAGGACATGTTCACTGACCCAGTACCTGGAAACTAACCAGGTGATCATCACCTAACACAGGACATGATCACTGACCCAGTACCTGGAAACTAACCAGGTGATCATCACCTAACCCAGGACATGTTCACTGACCCAGCACCTGGAAACTGACCAAGTGATCATCACCTAACACAGGACATGATCACTGACCCAGTACCTGGAAACTGACCAGGTGATCATCGCCTAACCCAGGACATGTTTACTGACCCAGTACCTGGAAACTGACCAGGTGATCATCACCTAATCCAGGACATGTTCACTGAACCAGCACTTGGAAACTGACCAGGTGATCATCACCTAACCCAGGACATGTTCACTGACCCAGTACCTGGATACTAACCAGGTGATCATCACCTAACACAGGACATGATCACTGACCCAGTACCTGGAAACTAACCAGGTGATCATCACCTAACCCAGGACATGTTCACTGACCCGGCACCTGGAAACTGACCAAGTGATCATCACCTAACACAGGACATGATCACTGACACAGTACCTGGAAACTGACCAGGTGAGCATCACCTAACCCAGGACATGCTCACTGACCCAGTACCTGGAAACTGACCAGGTGAGCCTCGCCTAATCCAAGACATGTTCACTCACCCAGCACCTGGAAACTGACCAAGTAACCATTTCTGATCTCAACACTCAAACTGTCCCAGCACCCAGAAACTGTTCCAATACCAATTTATTGAACCAGAAACCTTCAAGAGAGCCATCGCCCAAAAATGATGTCAATGCATGGCCTGAGTGAGAGATTGTAACTTATGTTACCGAGCCAAAGAATAATCTAGTCTGGATAAAACTTTCAAATGGATTAAATAGTAAATGTTTAGAGCACGACATTTCAGCACTGACATCACTAAACAGATGCCTGGTTAAGATACAACTCCACACAAAGGGGTTTAATGTTCAGACAGCTGGAGAGGAGCTGTGATACAAGAGGAGATATATTTATATAGTTACACATTGTCCAGAAACACTCACTGACCTGGCTGAAATCATTTTCAATCCACATATCCACAAAACCTCCTCGCATTTTCTGTGAGAAATGCTGTCTTTGTTCCAACTTTTAAAAGCAAATAATCAGTTCCCTACAAGCCGCTTTTACACAAAAGAAAATTGTGTCGAATATCTCAGGTTACATGATCCAGTTAGTGCCGGGACGTTGAACTCCGGAGTTCCCCCCATAATTACCACTCATTGTTAGAATTGAACAGAACATTTTAAATGGAGATTTGAAGGAGGGACACTCAGGGCAATCTAATAATACAATCCCTGTCACTGTCACTTCAATCACCAAACTGCCTGATTGGACAATGAGATGCAGATCACACAGAGACAGGTAAACTTACCTGTTTAACTGCACGGGTCTGGCTCAATAATGAAGATTCAATTCGCGGCAGTGGGCAAGAAATTTTGCTTTTAAAAATATGTTTTTTTAGGAGTAATGTCTGAGGAAATGAGAACTTATTCCAAGCTCAGTCTTTACTGAACTGAACAATGGACAATGATTTATACCTAGGATTGCTGCAGCAGTGCCACACACACAAAGAATACAGATTCTCACATGTTTCCCACAGCTTAAAGAGATCCCACAAATCACAGGAATGGAAATCACACCACAACATATAGAACAGAAAATATTGGATATTCTCATCAGGTCAGGCACTATTTGTGGACAGAGAAACAGAGTTAATGTTTCAGATCTGTGACCTTTCATCAAAACTGAGAAAAGATAGAAATGTAATAGGTTTTGAGCAAGTGAAAGGGGGGAGGATGGAAAGAAGAACAAAAGGGACAGTCTGTGATAGGGTGGAAGATGTGAAACATCACAATGAATATGGGACTGTCGATAAACTGCCTCTGGAGAAGTCTCTGCTCTGAATAATGAGGGTATTTCCATAAAACACAGTTAGAAAAAATCACCATTGAACAAAAGGAGAACATCCTTTCTATAGAGAATTATTCATCCATTACAATAATCAGGGACTGTCCACAATTCTTCTTTGTAGAAATCTCCATCCAAATATAGAGTGCTGCCCATAAATCTCCTTTGGAGCAGTAATCATTAAAATAAGGGATAGTTTATAAAGTTCCTTCAGATTAATCTGCATCAAATAAAACAGAACAGTCTATAGAGAGTCTGAGGGAACTTAAATTCAAAGTACTAAGGTATGATCCTTAAACCACCTTCAGGAAATCAATATCCCGAATAATAAGAGACTGTGCATAAAGCACCTACAAGGGTCCATTTACAAAATAAAAGACCATCTCTAAATAACCTTCAGTGAATTCTCTGGAAATGTAATAAAGTACTATCTGGGAATCACCTTCAGGGAATTCAGCAAACCCCACTCTTACCTTTTAATGGTCTTTTAGCTTTGTCTCTTATTCTCAGACCTCCCATAACTCCCTGTATTTCAACCATCGACTGTGGGTATTCTTGTGGTTAAATATAAATAACATGGTATTTGTAAATTCTCTTAACATATTGTGTTGCATGTTATTAATATCAGAAAGTGAGATTATTTTAACGATCCCTGTGATTCATTTTGATTTTATGTATTTGTACAAATTGAACATCACAAAATCCACACAATAAGCGTTGCTGAGATTTAACACAGAGAACAGGGTCGGAGATTTGAGAAGTCAAACTGCTGGGCAATGCCTTTGTGCAGCTGTGATGACTGAGTGGTTACGGTGTTAGACTGGAAATCCTCCGGGGTTTCTCTGTACAAGTTTGAACCTGGATCACAGCGGATTCGTCAAGTCTCAGGTTCAATGTTTGTAACAATTTTTATCATCTTCCTCCTCAGAAAGGATGTTAGTCATTTCAATAATGCTTTTCAAGATATTTGGCTCAGAAACCTGGATTACATCCCTACTTAAGTAGATGAGTCTGTTTTAAAGCATCAATTCAGCAAAGGAACTGTTAAACTGACAGTTCATTTTGGAATAAAAACAAGAAATGCTGGAATCACTCAGCAGGTCTGGCAGCATCTGTGGAAAGAGAAGCAGAGTTAACATTTCCGAAACGTTAACTCTGCTTCTCTTTCCACAGATGCTGCCAGACCTGCTGAGTGATTCCAGCATTTCTTGTTTTTATTTGAGATTTCCAGCATCCGCAGTATTTAGCTTTTAGTTCATTTTGGAAGCTTGGATTAATTATACAAGTGTTCTACAGCCTGTCTGGAAAGCTACAGATAATGAGGCCTCCAGAGACTGTGGAAACTGTTGTAAACACCAGCTGCTGTCGGGTCGAATCAGTCTGTATAACCACAGGGCAGAGACAATGGGAATTCACTGGAAGGCTTGTGTTTGGCAGCCATTGAAAACTGCATCAGAGAGCACAGTCCACAAGACAGTCCAGGAGACAGAGGAATGGGAAGGGGGCCTCAAAGAGAGTCAAGGAAAACACTGAAGAGAAAATCCACAAATAATGACATTCTCCATCTCCAGAAACAGAAGAATTGACCATTCCGAGTTTCCAGTTACACCACAGACTGAATGTTTGTTTGAATCACCATCTGTATGCTGTAGGTCAGTTGGTAGGACACTCGCCTCTGAGTTAGAAGATTCAAACCCTCGGACAACGTTATTCATTTCAAAGAAATCAACTTTAATTCCTCTAAACTCCAGAGAACATAAGCCCATTCTAATCTATGTTGTGGCCATTTCGGAGACATGGGTAGAGCAGGGACAGGAATGGATGTTGCAGGTTCCGGGATTTAGATGTTTCAGTAAGAACAGAGAAGATGGTAAAAGGGGGGGGGGGTGTGGCATTTTTAATCAAGGAGGGTATTACGGCGGCAGAAAGGACGTTTGAGGACTCGTCTACTGAGGTAGTATGGGCCGAGGTTAAAAACAGGAGAGGAGAGGTCACCCTGTTGGGAGTTTTCTATAGACCTCCGAATAGTTCCAGAGATGTAGAGGAAAGGATAGCGAAGATGATTCTCGACAGGAGCGAGAGTAACAAGGTAGTTGTTATGGGGGCTTTAACTTTCCAAATATTGACTGGAAATACTATAGTTCGAGTACTTTAGATGGGTCAGTTTTTGTCCAGTGTGTGCAGGAGTGTTTTCTGACACAGTATGTTGACAGGCCAACGAGGGGCGATGCCACATTGGATTTGGTACTGGGTAATGAACCCGGCCAGGTGTTAGATTTAGATGTAGGTGAGCACTTTGGTGATAGTGATCACAATTCGGTTAGGTTTACCTTAGCGATGGGCAGGGACAGGTACATACCGCAGGGCAAGAATGAAAGCTGGGGGAAAGGAAATTATGATGCGATTAGGCAAGATTTAGGATGTGTAGGATGGGGAAGGAAACTGCAGGGGATGGGCACAAACGAAATGTGGAGCTTATTCAAGGAGCAGCTAATGCGTGTCCTTGATAAGTATGTACCTGTCAGGCAGGGAGGAAGTTGTCGAGCGAGGGAGCCGTGGTTTACTCAAGAAGTTGAAGCGCTTGTCAAGAGGAAGAGGGCGGCTTATGTAAGGATGAGACGTGAAGGCTCAGTTAGGGCGCTTGAGAGTTACAAGCTAGCCAGGAAGGATCTAAAGGGAGGGCTAAGAAGAGCAAGGAGAGGACACGAGAAGTCATTGGTGGATCGGATCAGGGAAAACCCTAAGGCTTTCTATAGGTATATCAGGAATAAAAGAATGACTAGAGTTAGATTAGGGCCAATCAAGGATAGTAGTGGGAAGTTGTGTGCGGAATCAGAGGAGATAGGGGAAGCGTTAAATGAATATTTTTCGTCAGTATTTACAGTAGAGAAAGAAAATGTTGTCGAGGAGAATACTGAGATACAGACTACTGGGCTAGATGGGATTGAGGTTCACAAGGAGGAGGTGTTAGCAATTTTGGAAAGAGTGAAAATAGATAAGTCCCCTGGGCCAGATGGGATTTATCCTAGGATTCTCTGGGAAGCCAGGGAGGAGATTGCAGAGCCTTTGTTGTTGATCTTTATGTCGTCATTGTCGACAGGAGTAGTGCCGGAAGACTGGAGGATAGCAAATGTTGTCCCCTTGTTCAAGAAGGGGAGTAGAGACAGCCCTGGTAATTATAGACCTGTGAGCCTTACTTCGGTTGTGGGTAAAATGTTGGAAAAGGTTATAAGAGATAGGATTTATAATCATCTTGAAAAGAATAAGTTCATTTGCGATCGTCAGCACGGTTTTGTGAAAGGTAGGTCGTGCCTCACAAACCTGATTGAGTTTTTCGAGAAGCTGACCAAACAGGTGGATGAGGGTAAAGCCGTGGATGTGGTGTATATGGATTTCAGTAAGGCGTTTGATAAGGTTCCCCACGGTAGGCTATTGCAGAAAATACGGAAGTATGGGGTTGAAGGTGATTTAGAGCTTTGGATCAGAAATTGGCTAGCTGAAAGAAGACAGAGGGTGGTGGTTGATGGCAAAAGTTCATCCTGGAGTTTAGTTACTAGTGGTGTACCGCAAGGTTCTGTTTTGGGGCCACTGCTGTTTGTCATTTTTATAAATGACCTGGAAGAGGGTGTAGAAGGGTGGGTTAGTAAATTTGCGGATGACACGAAGGTCGGTGGAGTTGTGGATAGTGTCGAAGGGTGTTGTAGGGTACAGAGGGACATAGATAGGCTGCAGAGCTGGGCTGAGAGATGGCAAATGGAGTTTAATGCGGAAAAGTGTGAGGTGATTCACTTTGGAAGGAGTAACAGGAATGCAGAGTACTGGGCTAATGGGAAGATTCTTGGTAGTGTAGATGAACAGAGAGATCTTGGTGTCCAGGTGCATAAATCCCTGAAGGTTGCTAACCAGGTTAATAGGGCTGTTAAGAAGGCATATGGTGTGTTAGCTTTTATTAGTAGGGGGATCGAGGTTCGGAGCCACGAGGTCATGCTGCAGCTGTACAAAACTTTGGTGAGGCCGCACCTTGAGTATTGCGTGCAGTTCTGGTCACTGCATTATAGGAAGGAAGTGGAAGCTTTGGAAAGGGTGCAGAGGAGATTTACTAGGATGTTGCCTGGTATGGAGGGAAGGTCTTACGAGGAAAGGCTGAGGGACTTGGGGTTGTTTTCGTTAGAGAGAAGGAGGAGGAGAGGTGACTTAATAGAGACATATAAGATAATCAGAGGGTTAGATAGGGTGTATAGTGAGAGTCCTTTTCCTCGGATGGTGATGGAAAACACGAGGGGACATTGCTTTAAGTTGAGGGGTGATAGATATAGGACAGATGTCAGAGGTAGTTTCTTTACACAGAGAGTAGTAGGGGCGTGGAACGCCCTGCCTGCAACAGTAGCAGACTCGCCAACTTTAAGGACATTTAAGTGGTCATTGGATAGACATATGGATGAAAATGGAATAGTGTAGGTCAGATGGTTTCACAGGTCGGCGCAACATCGAGGGCCGAAGGGCCTGTACTGAGCTGTCATGTTCAAATTCTAATTCTAAAATCAGGGGAACACACTTTCCTCACTTATACTGTTCACCTGGTAACATGTCCCGTGTGCATTAAACAATCAGGGGAACACACGATCCTCACTTATACTGCTCACCTGGTAACATGTCCCGTGTGTATTAAACGAGCAGGGGAACACACTCTCCTCACTTATACTGTTCACCTGGTAACATGTCCTCTGTGCATTAAACAATCAGTGGAACACAGTCTCCACACCTATACTGTTCACCTTGTAACATGTCCCGTGTGCATTAAACAATCAGGGGAACACAGTCTCCACACTTATACTGTTCGCCTTGTAACATGTCCTCTGTGTGTTAAACAATCAGGGGAACACACTCTCCTCATTTATAGTGTTCACCTGGTAACATGTCCTGTGTGCATTAAACAATCAGGGGAACACACTCTCCTCACTTATATTGTTCACCTGGTAACATGTCCCGTGTGTATTAAATAATCAGGGGAACACACTCTCCTCACGTATACTGTTCACCTGGTAACATGTCCTGTGTGCATTAAACAATCAAGGGAACACACTCTCCTCACTTATATTGTTCACCTGGTAACATGTCCTGTGTGCATTAAACAATCAGGGGAACACACTCTCCTCATTTATAGTGTTCACCTGGTAACATGTCCTGTGTGCATTAAACAATCAAGGGAACACACTCTCCTCACTTATATTGTTCACCTGGTAACATGTCCTGTGTGCATTAAACAATCAGGGGAACACACTCTCCTCACTTATATTGTTCACCTGGTAACATGTCCCGTGTGTATTAAATAATCAGGGGAACACACTCTCCTCACGAATACTGTTCACCTGGTAACATGTCCTGTGTGCATTAAACAATCAAGGGAACACACTCTCCTCACTTATACTGTTCACCTGGTAACATGTCCCGTGACTATTAAACCATCAGGGGAACACACTCTCCTCACTTATACTGTTCACCTGGTAACATGTCCCGTGTGTATTGAGCCATCAGGGGAACACACTCTCCTCACTTATACTGTTCACCTGGTAACATGTCCCGTGTCTATTAAACCATCAGGGGAACACACTCTCCTCACTTCGACTGTTCACCTGGTAACATGTCCCGTGTGCATTAAACAATCAGGGGAACACACGCTCTTCACTAACACTGTTCACCTGGTAACATGTCCCGTGTGCAATAAACAATCAGGGGAACACACTCTCCTCACTTATACTGTTCACCTGGTAACATGTCCCGAGTGTATTAAATAATCAGGGGAACACACTCTCCTCACTTATACTGTTCACCTGGTGAAATGTCCCGTGTGCATTAAACAAACAGGGCAACACACTCTCCTCACTTATACTGGTCACCTGGTAACATGTCCCGTGCGCATTAAACAAACAGGGCAACACACTCTCCTCACTTATACTGTTTACCTGGTAACATGTCCCGTGTGTTCTGTGCTGTATGTTCTATGTTCTATAAGAGAATGATGGGGTATAGATTAAATTGTCCTTGACAGAGGACAAAGGATCGGCACAACATTGTGGGCCGAAGGGCCTGTTCTGTGCTGTATGTTCTATGTTCTATGTTCTATGTTCTATGTTCTATTAAACAATCAGGGGAACACACTCTCCTCACTTATACTGTTCTCCTGGTAACATGTCCTGTGTGTATTAAACAATCAGGGGAACACACTCTCCTCACTTATATTGTTCACCTGGTAACATGTCCTGTGTGCATTAAACAATCAGGGGAACACACTCTCCTCACTTATACTGATTACCTGGTAACATGTCCAGTGTATATTAAACCATCAGGGGAACACACTCTCCTCACTTATACTGTTCACCTGGAAACATGTCCCGTGTATATTAAACAATCAGGGGAACACACTCTCCTCACTTATACTGTTCACCTAGTGACATGTCCCATGTGTATTAAACCATCAGGGAAACACACTCTCCTCACTTATATTGTTCACCTGGTGACATGTCCCGTGTGTATTAAACCATCAGGGGAACACACTCCCCTCACTTATATTATTCACCTGGTAACATGTCCTGTGTGCATTAAACAAACAGGGCAACACACTCTCCTCACTTATATTGTTCACCTGGTAACATGGCCTGTGTGCATTAAACAATCAGGGGAACACACTCTCCTCACTTATACTGTTCACCTGGTGAAATGTCCCGTGTGCATTAAACAAACAGGGCAACACACTCTCCTCACTTATACTGTTCACCTGGTAACATGTCCCGTGCGCATTAAACAAACAGGGCAACACACTCTCCTCACTTATACTGTTTACCTGGTAACATGTCCCGTGTGTATTAAACAATCAGGGGAACACACTCTCCTCACTTATACTGTTCTCCTGGTAACATGTCCTGTGTGTATTAAACAATCAGGGGAACACACTCTCCTCACTTATATTGTTCACCTGGTAACATGTCCTGTGTGCATTAAACAATCAGGGGAACACACTCTCCTCACTTATACTGATTACCTGGTAACATGTCCAGTGTATATTAAACCATCAGGGGAACACACTCTCCTCACTTATACTGTTCACCTGGTAACATGTCCCGTGTATATTAAACAATCAGGGGAACACACTCTCCTCACTTATACTGTTCACCTGGTGACATGTCCCATGTGTATTAAACCATCAGGGAAACACACTCTCCTCACTTATATTGTTCACCTGGTGACATGTCCCGTGTGTATTAAACCATCAGGGGAACACACTCTCCTCACTTATATTATTCACCTGGTAACATGTCCTGTGTGCATTAAACAAACAGGGCAACACACTCTCCTCACTTATATTGTTCACCTGGTAACATGGCCTGTGTGCATTAAACAATCAGGGGAACACACTCTCCTCACTTATACTGTTCACCTGGTGACATGTCCCAAGTATATTAAACCATCAGGGGAACACATTCTCCTCACTTAAACTGTTCACCTGGTTACATATCCCGTGTGTATTAAATAATCAGGGGAACACACTCTCCTCACTTATATTGTTCACATGGTAACATGTCCTGTGTGCATTAAACAATCAGGGGAACACACTCTCCTCACTTATACTGTTCACCTGGTGACATGTCCCAAGTATATTAAACCATCAGCAGAACACATTCTCCTCACTTAAACTGTTCACCTGGTGACATATCCCGTGTGTCTTAAATAATCAGGGGAACACACTCTCCTCACTTATACTGTTCACCTGGTAACATGTCCCGTGTGTATTAAACCATCAGCGGAACACACTCTCCTCACTTATACTGTTCACCTGGTAACATGTCCCGTGTGTATTAAACCATCAGGGGAACACACTCTCCTCACTTATACTGTTCACCTGGTAACATCTCCCCTGTGTATTAAACCATCAGGGGAACACACTCTCCTCACTTATACTGTTCACCTGGTAACATGTCAAATGTGCATTAAACAATCAGGGGAACACACTCTCCTCACTTATACTGTTCACCTGGTAACATGTCAACTGTGCATTAAACAATCAGGGGAACACACTCCACTCACTTATACTGTTCACCTGGTGACATGACCTGTCAGTATTAAACCATCAGGGGAACACATTCTCCTCACTTATACTGTTCATCTGGTAACATGTCCCGTGCGTATTAAACTATCAGGGGTACACACTCTGCTCTCTTATACTGTTCACCTGGTAACATGTCAACTGTGCATTAAACAATCAGGGGAACACACTCCACTCACTTATACTGTTCACCTGGTAACATGTCAACTGTGCATTAAACAATCAGGGGAACACACACTCCTCACTTATACTGTTCACCTGGTAACATGTCCCGTGTCTATTAAACAATCAGGGGAACACACACTCCTCACTTATTCTGTTCACCTGGTAATATGTCCAGTGTGTATTAAACCATCAGGGGAACACACTCTCCTCACATATACTGTTCACCTGGTAACATGTCCCGTGTCTATTAAACCATCAGGGGAACACACTCTCCTCACTTCTACTGTTCATCTGCTAACATGTCCCGTGTGTATTAAACCATCAGCGGAACACACTCTCCTCACTTATACTGTTCACCTGATAACATGTCCCGTGTGTATTAAACTATCAGGGGAAAACACTCTCCTCACTTATACTGTTCACCTGGTAACATCTCCCGTGTGTATTAAACCATCAGGGGAACACACTCTCCTCACTTATACTGTTCACCTGGTAACATATCAACTGTGCATTAAACAATCAGGGGAACACACTCTCCCCACATATACTGTTCACCTGGTAACATGTCCCGTGTGTATTAAACCATCAGGGGAACACACTCTCCTCACTTATACTGTTCACCTGGTAACATCTCCCGTGTGTATTAAACCATCAGGGGAACACACTCTCCTCACTTATACTGTTCACCTGGTAACATGTCAACTGTGCATTAAACAATCAGGGGAACACACTCTCCTCACTTATACTGTTCACCTGGTAACATGTCAACTGTGCATTAAACAATCAGGGGAACACACTCTCCTCACTTATACAGTTCACCTGGTGCAATGTCCTGTGTATATTAAACCATCAGGGGAACACAATCTACTCTCATATACTGTTCACCTGGTGACATGAACTGTCAGTATTAAACCATCAGGGGAACACATTCTCCTCACTTATACTGTTCATCTGGTAACATGTCCCGTGCGTATTAAACCATCAGGGGAAGACACTCTCCTCACTTATACAGCTCATCTGGGAACATGTCCCGTGCGTATTAAACTATCAGGGGAACACACTCTGCTCACTTATACTGTTCACCTGGTAACATGTCCCGTGTGTATTAAACCATCAGGGGAACACACTCTCCTCACTTATACTGTTCACCTGGTAACATCTCCCGTGTGTATTAAACCATCAGGGGAACACACTCTCCTCACTTATACTGTTCACCTGGTAACATGTCAACTGTCCATTAAACAATCAGGGGAACACACTCTCCTCACTTATACTGTTCACCTGGTAACATGTCAACTGTGCATTAAAGAATCAGGGGAACACACTCTCCTCACTTATACAGTTCACTTGGTGCAATGTCCTGTGTATATTAAACCATCTGGGGAACACAATCTACTCTCATATACTGTTCACCTGGTGACATGACCTGTCAGTATTAAACCATCAGGGGAACACATTCTCCTCACTTATACTGTACATCTGGTAACATGTCCCGTGCGTATTAAACCATCAGGGGAAGACACTCTCCTCACTTATACAGCTCATCTGGGAACATGTCCCGTGCGTATTAAACTATCAGGGGAACACACTCTGCTCTCTTATACTGTTCACCTGGTAACATGTCAAGTGTGCATTAAACCATCAGTGGAACACACTCTCCTCACTTATTCTGTTCACCTGGTAATATGTCCAGTGTGTGTTAAACCATCAGGGGAACACACTCTCCTCACAAAAACTGTTCACCTGGTAACATGTCCCGTGTCTATTAAACCATCAGGGGAACACACTCTCCTCACTTCTACTGTTCACCTGGTAACATGTCCCGTGTGTATTAAACCATCAGCGGAACACACTCTCCTCACTTATACTGTTCACCTGATAACATGTCCCGTGTGTATTAAACTATCAGGGGAAAACACTCTCCTCACTTATACTGTTCACCTGGTAACATCTCCCGTGTGTATTAAACCATCAGGGGAACACACTCTCCTCACTTATACTGTTCACCTGGTAACATGTCAACTGTGCATTAAACAATCAGGGGAACACACTCTCCTCACATATACTGTTCACCTGGTAACATGTCCCGTGTGTATTAAACCATCAGGGGAACACACTCTCCTCACTTATACTGTTCACCTGGTAACATCTCCCGTGTGTATTAAACCATCAGGGGAACACACTCTCCTCACTTATACTGTTCACCTGGTAACATGTCAACTGTGCATTAAACAATCAGGGGAACACACTCTCCTCACTTATACTGTTCACCTGGTAACATGTCAACTGTGCATTAAACAGTCAGGGGAACACACTCTCCTCACTTATACAGTTCACCTGGTGCAATGTCCTGTGTATATTAAACCATCAGGGGAACACAATCTACTCTCATATACTGTTCACCTGGTGACATGACCTGTCAGTATTAAACCATCAGGGGAACACATTCTCCTCACTTATACTGTTCATCTGGTAACATGTCCCGTGCGTATTAAACCATCAGGGGAAGACACTCTCCTCACTTATACAGCTCATCTGGGCACATGTCCCGTGCGTATTAAACTATCAGGGGAACACACTCTGCTCACTTATACTGTTCACCTGGTAACATGTCAACTGTGCATTAAACAATCAGGGGAACACAATCCACTCACTTATACTGTTCACCTGGTAACATGTCAACTGTGCATTAAACAATCAGGGGAACACACACTCCTCACTTATACTGTTCACCTGGTAACATGTCCTGTGTGTATTAAACAATCAGGGGAACACACTCTACTCACTTATACTGTTCACCTGGTAACATGTCAACTGTGCATTAAACAATCAGGGGAACACACTCTCCTCACTTATACTGTTCACCCGGTAACATGTCCCGTGTATGTTAAACCATCATGGGAACACACTCTCATCACTTATACTGTTCAATTGGCAACATGTCCACTGTATATTAAACAATCAGGGGAACACACTCTCCTCACTTATACTATTCACCTGGTAACTTGTCCTGTGTGCATTAAACAATCAGGGGAACACACTCTCCTCACTTATAATGTTCACCTGGTAACATGTCCTGTGTGTATTTAACAATCAGGGGAACATACTCTCCTCACTTAAACTGTTCACCTGGTAACATGTCCTGTGTATATTAAACAATCAGGGGAACACACTCTCCTCACTTATACTGTTCACCTGGTGACATGTCCCAAGTATATTAAACCATCAGGGGAACACACTCTCCTCACTTATACTGTTCACCTGGTAATATGTCCCGTGTGTATTAAACCATCAGGGGAACACACTCTCCTCACATACACTGTTCACCTGGTAACATGTCCCGTGTCTATTAAACCATCAGGGGAACACACTCTCGTCACTTATACTGTTCACCTGGTAACATGTCCCGTGTGTATTAAACCATCAGCGGAACACACTCTCCTCACTTATAATGTTCACCTGGTAACATGTCCCGTGTGTATTAAACTATCAGGGGAAAACACTCTCCTCACTTATACTCTTCACCTGGTAACATGTCCCGTGTGTAATAAACCATCAGGGGAACACACTCTCCTCACTTCTACTGTTCACCTGGTAACATCTCCCGTGTGTATTAAACAATCAGGGGAACACACTCTCCTCACTCATACTGTTCACCTGGTAACATCTCCCATGTGCATTAAACAATCAGGGGAACACACTCTCCTCACTTATACAGTTCACCTGGTGCAATGTCCTGTGTATATTAAACCATCAGGGGAACACAATCTACTCTCATATACTGTTCACCTGGTGACATGTCCTGTCAGTATTAAACCATCAGGGGAACACATTCTCCCCAATTATACTGTTCATGTGGTAACATGTCCCGTGCGTATTAAACTATCAGGGGAACACACTCTCCTCACTTATAATGTTCACCTGGTAACATGTCAACTGTGCATTAAACAATCAGGGGAACACACTCCACTCAATTATACTGTTCACCTGGTAACATGTCAACTGTGCATTAAACAATCAGGGGAACACACTCCTCACTTATACTGTTCACCTGGTAACATGTCCTGTGTGTATTTAACAATCAGGGGAACACACTCTCCTCACTTATACTGTTCACCTGGTAACATGTCAACTGTGCATTAAACAATCAGGGGAACACACTCCACTCACTTATACTGTTCACCTGGTAACATGTCCCGTGTATGTTAAACCATCATGGGAACACACTCTCATCACTTATACTGTTCACGTGGCAACATGTCCTGTGTATATTAAACGATCAGGGGAACTCACTCTCCTCACTTATACTGTTCACCTGGTGACATGTCCCGTGTGTATTAAACCATCAGGGGAACACACTCTCCTCACATATACTGTTCACCTGGTAACATGTCCAGTGTCTATTAAACCATTAGGGGAACACACTCTCCTCACTTATATTGTTCACCTGGTAACTTGTCCCGTGTGTATTAAACCATCAGTGGAACACACTCTCCTCACTTATACTGTTCACCTGGTAACATGTCCCGTGTGTATTAAACTATCAGGGGAAAACACTCTCCTCACTTATACTGTTCACCTGGTAACATGTCCCGTGTGTATTAAACCATCAGGGGAACACACTCTCCTCACTTATACTGTTCACCTGGTAACATCTCCCGTGTGTATTAAACCATCAGGGGAACACACTCTCCTCACTTATACTGTTCAACTGGTAACATGTCAACTGTGCATTAAACAATCAGGGGAACACACTCTCCTCACTTATACTGTTCACCTGGTAACATGTCAACTGTGCATTAAAGAATCAGGGGAACACACTCTCCTCACTTATACAGTTCACCTGGTGCAATGTCCTGTGTATATTAAACCATCAGGGGAACACAATCTATTCTCATATACTGTTCACCTGGTGACATGACCTGTCAGTATTAAACCATCAGGGGAACACATTCTCCTCACTTATACTGTTCACCTGGTAACATGTCCCGTGACTATTAAACCATCAGTGGAACACACTCTCCTCACTTATTCTGTTCACCTGGTAATATGTCCAGTGTGTATTAAACCATCAGGGGAACACACTCTCCTCACATATACTGTTCACCTGGTAACATGTCCCCACTCTATTAAACCATCAGGGGAACACACTCTCCTCACTTCTACTGTTCACCTGGTAACATGTCCCGTGTGTATTAAACCATCAGCGGAACACACTCTCCTCACTTATACTGTTCACCTGATAACATGTCCCGTGTGTATTAAACTATCAGGGGAAAACACTCTCCTCACTTATACTGTTCACCTGGTAACATCTCCCGTGTGTATTAAACCATCAGGGGAACACACTCTCCTCACTTATACTGTTCACCTGGTAACATGTCAACTGTGCATTAAACAATCAGGGGAACACACTCTCCTCACATATACTGTTCACCTGGTAACATGTCCCGTGTGTATTAAACCATCAGGGGAACACACTCTCCTCACTTATACTGTTCACCTGGTAACATCTCCCGTGTGTATTAAACCATCAGGGGAACACACTCTCCTCACTTATACTGTTCACCTGGTAACATGTCAACTGTGCATTAAACAATCAGGGGAACACACTCTCCTCACTTATACTGTTCACCTGGTAACATGTCAACTGTGCATTAAACAATCAGGGGAACACACTCTCCTCACTTATACAGTTCACCTGGTGCAATGTCCTGTGTATATTAAACCATCAGGGGAACACAATCTACTCTCATATACTGTTCACCTGGTGACATGACCTGTCAGTATTAAACCATCAGGGGAACACATTCTCCTCACTTATACTGTTCATCTGGTAACATGTCCCGTGCGTATTAAACCATCAGGGGAAGACACTCTCCTCACTTATACAGCTCATCTGGGCACATGTCCCGTGCGTATTAAACTATCAGGGGAACACACTCTGCTCACTTATACTGTTCACCTGGTAACATGTCAACTGTGAATTAAACAATCAGGGGAACACAATCCACTCACTTATACTGTTCACCTGGTAACATTTCAACTGTGCATTAAACAATCAGGGGAACACACACTCCTCACTTATACTGTTCACCTGGTAACATGTCCTGTGTGTATTAAACAATCAGGGGAACACACTCTACTCACTTATACTGTTCACCTGGTAACATGTCAACTGTGCATTAAACAATCAGGGGAACACACTCTCCTCACTTATACTGTTCACCCGGTAACATGTCCCGTGTATGTTATACCATCATGGGAACACACTCTCATCACTTATACTGTTCAATTGGCAACATGTCCACTGTATATTAAACAATCAGGGGAACACACTCTCCTCACTTATACTGTTCACCTGGTAACTTGTCCTGTGTGCATTAAACAATCAGGGGAACACACTCTCCTCACTTATAATGTTCACCTGGTAACATGTCCTGTGTGTATTTAACCATCAGGGGAACATACTCTCCTCACTTAAACTGTTCACCTGGTAACATGTCCTGTGTATATTAAACAATCAGGGGAACACACTCTCCTCACTTATACTGTTCACCTGGTGACATGTCCCAAGTATATTAAACCATCAGGGGAACACACTCTCCTCACTTATACTGTTCACCTGGTAATATGTCCAGTGTGTATTAAACCATCAGGGGAACACACTCTCCTCACATACACTGTTCACCTGGTAACATGTCCCGTGTCTATTAAACCATCAGGGGAACACACTCTCCTCACTTCTACTGTTCACCTGGTAACATGTCCCGTGTGTATTAAACCATCAGCGGAACACACTCTCCTCACTTATACTGTTCACCTGGTAACATGTCCCGTGTGTATTAAACTATCAGGGGAAAACACTCTCCTCACTTATACTCTTCACCTGGTAACATGTCCCGTGTGTAATAAACCATCAGGGGAACACACTCTCCTCACTTCTACTGTTCACCTGGTAACATCTCCCGTGTGTATTAAACCATCAGGGGAACACACTCTCCTCACTTATACTGTTCACCTGGTAACATGTCAATTGTGCATTAAACAATCAGGGGAACACACTCTACTCACTCATACTGTTCACCTCGTAACATGTCCCATGTGCATTAAACAATCAGGGGAACACACTCTCCGCACTTATACAGTTCACCTGGTGCAATGTCCTGTGTATATTAAACCATCAGGGGAACACAATCTACTCTCATATACTGTTCACCTGGTGACATGTCCTGTCAGTATTAAACCATCAGGGGAACACATTCTCCTCAATTATACTGTTCATGTGGTAACATGTCCCGTGCGTATTAAACTATCAGGGGAACACACTCTCCTCACTTATAATGTTCACCTGGTAACATGTCAACTGTGCATTAAACAATCAGGGGAACACACTCCACTCAATTATACTGTTCACCTGGTAACATGTCAACTGTGCATTAAACAATCAGGGGAACACACTCCTCACTTATACTGTTCACCTGGTAACATGTCCTGTGTGTATTTAACAATCAGGGGAACACACTCTCCACACTTATACTGTTCACCTGGTAACATGTCAACTGTGCATTAAACAATCAGGGGAACACACTCCACTCACTTATACTGTTCACCTGGTAACATGTCAACTGTGCATTAAACAATCAGGGGAACACACACTCCTCACTTATACTGTTCACCTGGTAACATGTCCCGTGACTATTAAACCATCAGTGGAACACACTCTCCTCACTTATTCTGTTCACCTGGTAATATGTCCAGTGTGTATTAAACCATCAGGGGAACACACTCTCCTCACATATACTGTTCACCTGGTAACATGTCCCCACTCTATTAAACCATCAGGGGAACACACTCTCCTCACTTCTACTGTTCACCTGGTAACATGTCCCGTGTGTATTAAACCATCAGCGGAACACACTCTCCTCACTTATACTGTTCACCTGATAACATGTCCCGTGTGTATTAAACTATCAGGGGAAAACACTCTCCTCACTTATACTGTTCACCTGGTAACATCTCCCGTGTGTATTAAACCATCAGGGGAACACACTCTCCTCACTTATACTGTTCACCTGGTAACATGTCAACTGTGCATTAAACAATCAGGGGAACACACTCTCCTCACATATACTGTTCACCTGGTAACATGTCCCGTGTGTATTAAACCATCAGGGGAACACACTCTCCTCACTTATACTGTTCACCTGGTAACATCTCCCGTGTGTATTAAACCATCAGGGGAACACACTCTCCTCACTTATACTGTTCACCTGGTAACATGTCAACTGTGCATTAAACAATCAGGGGAACACACTCTCCTCACTTATACTGTTCACCTGGTAACATGTCAACTGTGCATTAAACAATCAGGGGAACACACTCTCCTCACTTGTACAGTTCACCTGGTGCAATGTCCTGTGTGTATTAAACCATCAGGGGAACACAATCTACTCTCATATACTGTTCACCTGGTGACATGACCTGTCAGTATTAAACCATCAGGGGAACACACTCTCCTCACATATACTGTTCACCTGGTAACATGTCCCCACTCTATTAAACCATCAGGGGAACACACTCTCCTCACTTCTACTGTTCACCTGGTAACATGTCCCGTGTGTATTAAACCATCAGCGGAACACACTCTCCTCACTTATACTGTTCACCTGATAACATGTCCCGTGTGTATTAAACTATCAGGGGAAAACACTCTCCTCACTTATACTGTTCACCTGGTAACATCTCCCGTGTGTATTAAACCATCAGGGGAACACACTCTCCTCACTTATACTGTTCACCTGGTAACATGTCAACTGTGCATTAAACAATCAGGGGAACACACTCTCCTCACATATACTGTTCACCTGGTAACATGTCCCGTGTGTATTAAACCATCAGGGGAACACACTCTCCTCACTTATACTGTTCACCTGGTAACATCTCCCGTGTGTATTAAACCATCAGGGGAACACACTCTCCTCACTTATACTGTTCACCTGGTAACATGTCAACTGTGCATTAAACAATCAGGGGAACACACTCTCCTCACTTATACTGTTCACCTGGTAACATGTCAACTGTGCATTAAACAATCAGGGGAACACACTCTCCTCACTTATACAGTTCACCTGGTGCAATGTCCTGTGTATATTAAACCATCAGGGGAACACAATCTACTCTCATATACTGTTCACCTGGTGACATGACCTGTCAGTATTAAACCATCAGGGGAACACATTCTCCTCACTTATACTGTTCATCTGGTAACATGTCCCGTGCGTATTAAACCATCAGGGGAAGACACTCTCCTCACTTATACAGCTCATCTGGGCACATGTCCCGTGCGTATTAAACTATCAGGGGAACACACTCTGCTCACTTATACTGTTCACCTGGTAACATGTCAACTGTGAATTAAACAATCAGGGGAACACAATCCACTCACTTATACTGTTCACCTGGTAACATTTCAACTGTGCATTAAACAATCAGGGGAACACACACTCCTCACTTATACTGTTCACCTGGTAACATGTCCTGTGTGTATTAAACAATCAGGGGAACACACTCTACTCACTTATACTGTTCACCTGGTAACATGTCAACTGTGCATTAAACAATCAGGGGAACACACTCTCCTCACTTATACTGTTCACCCGGTAACATGTCCCGTGTATGTTATACCATCATGGGAACACACTCTCATCACTTATACTGTTCAATTGGCAACATGTCCACTGTATATTAAACAATCAGGGGAACACACTCTCCTCACTTATACTGTTCACCTGGTAACTTGTCCTGTGTGCATTAAACAATCAGGGGAACACACTCTCCTCACTTATAATGTTCACCTGGTAACATGTCCTGTGTGTATTTAACCATCAGGGGAACATACTCTCCTCACTTAAACTGTTCACCTGGTAACATGTCCTGTGTATATTAAACAATCAGGGGAACACACTCTCCTCACTTATACTGTTCACCTGGTGACATGTCCCAAGTATATTAAACCATCAGGGGAACACACTCTCCTCACTTATACTGTTCACCTGGTAATATGTCCAGTGTGTATTAAACCATCAGGGGAACACACTCTCCTCACATACACTGTTCACCTGGTAACATGTCCCGTGTCTATTAAACCATCAGGGGAACACACTCTCCTCACTTCCACTGTTCACCTGGTAACATGTCCCGTGTGTATTAAACCATCAGCGGAACACACTCTCCTCACTTATACTGTTCACCTGGTAACATGTCCCGTGTGTATTAAACTATCAGGGGAAAACACTCTCCTCACTTATACTCTTCACCTGGTAACATGTCCCGTGTGTAATAAACCATCAGGGGAACACACTCTCCTCACTTCTACTGTTCACCTGGTAACATCTCCCGTGTGTATTAAACCATCAGGGGAACACACTCTCCTCACTTATACTGTTCACCTGGTAACATGTCAATTGTGCATTAAACAATCAGGGGAACACACTCTCCTCACTCATACTGTTCACCTCGTAACATGTCCCATGTGCATTAAACAATCAGGGGAACACACTCTCCGCACTTATACAGTTCACCTGGTGCAATGTCCTGTGTATATTAAACCATCAGGGGAACACAATCTACTCTCATATACTGTTCACCTGGTGACATGTCCTGTCAGTATTAAACCATCAGGGGAACACATTCTCCTCAATTATACTGTTCATGTGGTAACATGTCCCGTGCGTATTAAACTATCAGGGGAACACACTCTCCTCACTTATAATGTTCACCTGGTAACATGTCAACTGTGCATTAAACAATCAGGGGAACACACTCCACTCAATTATACTGTTCACCTGGTAACATGTCAACTGTGCATTAAACAATCAGGGGAACACACTCCTCACTTATACTGTTCACCTGGTAACATGTCCTGTGTGTATTTAACAATCAGGGGAACACACTCTCCTCACTTATACTGTTCACCTGGTAACATGTCAACTGTGCATTAAACAATCAGGGGAACACACTCCACTCACTTATACTGTTCACCTGGTAACATGTCCCGTGTATGTTAAACCATCATGGGAACACACTCTCATCACTTATACTGTTCACGTGGCAACATGTCCTGTGTATATTAAACGATCAGGGGAACTCACTCTCCTCACTTATACTGTTCACCTGGTGACATGTCCCGTGTGTATTAAACCATCAGGGGAACACACTCTCCTCACATATACTGTTCACCTGGTAACATGTCCCGTGTCTATTAAACCATCAGGGGAACACACTCTCCTCACTTATATTGTTCAACTGGTAACTTGTCCCGTGTGTATTAAACCATCAGTGGAACACACTCTCCTCACTTATACTGTTCACCTGGTGACATGTCCCGTGTGTATTTAACCATCAGGGGAACACACTCTCCTCACTTATACTATTCACCTGGTAACATGTCCTGTGTATATTAAACAATCAGGGGAAAACACTCTCCTCGCTTATACTGTTCACCTGGTAACATGTCCCCTGTATATTAAACAATCAGGGGAACACACTCTCGTCACTTATACTGTTCACCTGGTAACATGTCCTGTGTGCATTAAACAATCAGGGGAACACAATCTCCTCACTTATACAGTTCACCTGGTAACATGTCCTGTGTACATTAAACCATCAGGGGAACACTCTCCTCACTTATACTGTTCACCTGGTAACATGTCCTGTGTGCATTAAACAATCAAGGGAACACACTCTCCTCACTTATCCTGTTCACCTGGTAACATGTCCCGTGTGCATTAAACAATCAGGGGAACACACGCTCCTCACTTATACTGTTCAACTGGTAACATGTCCCGTGTATATTAAACCATCAGGGGAACAAACTCTCCTCACTTATATTGTTCACCTGGTAACATGTCCCGTGTATATTAAACAATCAGGGGAACACACTGTCCTCACCTGTACTGTTCACCTTGTAACATGTCCTGTGTGTATTAAACAATCAGGGGAACACACTCTCCTCACTTATACTGTTCAACTGGTAAAATGTCCTGTGTGCATTAAACAATCAGGGGAACACACTCTCCTCACTTATAATGTTCACCTGGTAACATGTCCTGTGTGTATTTAACCATCAGGGGAACATACTCTCCTCACTTATACTGTTCACCTGGTAACATGTCCTTTGTATATTAAACAATCAGGGGAACACACTCTCCTCACATATACTGTTCACCTGGTAACATGTCCCGTGTCTATTAATCCATCAGGGGAACACACTCTCCTCACTTCTGCTCTTCACCTGGTGACATGTCCCGTGTGTATTAAACCATCAGCGGAATACACTCTCCTCACTTATACTGTTCACCTGGTAACATGTCCCATGTATATTAAACCATCAGGGGAACACACTCTCCTCACTTATTCTGTTCACCTCGTAACATGTCCCGTGTATGTTAAACCATCATGGGAACACACTCTCATCACTTATACTGTTCACGTGCTAACATGTCCTGTGTATATTAAACAATCAGGGGAACTCACTCTCCTCACTTATACTGTTCACCTGGTAACATGTCCTGTGTATATTAAACAATCAGGGGAACACAGTTTCCTCACCTATACTGTTCACCTGGTAACATGTCCCATGTCTATTAAACCATCAGGTGAACACACTCTCCTCACTTATACTGTTCACATGGTAATATGTCCCGTGTGTATTAAACCATCAGGGGAACACACTCTCCTCACATACACTGTTCACCTGGTAACATGTCCCGTGTCTATTAAACCATCAGGGGAACACACTCTCCTCACTTCTACTGTTCACCTGGTAACATGTCCCGTGTGTATTAAACCATCAGCGGAACACACTCTCCTCACTTATACTGTTCACCTGGTAACATGTCCCGTGTGTATTAAACTATCAGGGGAAAACACTCTCCTCACTTATACTCTTCACCTGGTAACATGTCCCGTGTGTAATAAACCATCAGGGGAACACACTCTCCTCACTTCTACTGTTCACCTGGTAACATCTCCCGTGTGTATTAAACCATCAGGGGAACACACACTCCTCACTTATACTGTTCACCTGGTAACATGTCAACTGTGCATTAAACAATCAGGGGAACACACTCTCCTCACTCATACTGTTCACCTCGTAACATGTCCCATGTGCATTAAACAATCAGGGGAACACACTCTCCTCACTTATACAGTTCACCTGGTGCAATGTCCTGTGTATATTAAACCATCAGGGGAACACAATCTACTCTCATATACTGTTCACCTGGTGACATGTCCTGTCAGTATTAAACCATCAGGGGAACACATTCTCCTCAATTATACTGTTCATCTGGTAACATGTCCCGTGTGTATTAAACAATCAGGGGAACACACTCCACTCACTTATACTGTTCACCTGGTAACATGTCAACTGTGCATTAAACAATCAGGGGAACACACTCCTCACTTATACTGTTCACCTGGTAACATGTCCTGTGTGTATTTAACAATCAGGGAAACACACTCTCCTCACTTATACTGTTCACCTGGTAACATGTCAACTGTGCATTAAACAATCAGGGGAACACACTCCACTCACTTATACTGTTCACCTGGTAACATGTCCCGTGTATGTTAAACCATCACGGGAACACACTCTCATCACTTATACTGTTCACGTGGCAACATGTCCAGTGTATATTAAACAATCAGGGGAACACACTCTCCTCTCTTATACTGTTCACCTGGTAACTTGTCCTGTGTGCATTAAACAATCAGGTGAACACACTCTCCTCACTTATAATGTTCACCTGGTAACATGTCCTGTGTGTATTTAACCATCAGGGGAACATACTCTCCTCACTTATACTGTTCACCTGGTAACATGTCCTGTGTATATTAAACAATCAGGGGAACTCACTCTCCTCACTTATACTGTTCACCTGGTAACATGTCCTGTGTGCATTAAACAATCAGGGGAACACAATCTCCTCACTTATACAGTTCACCTGGTAACATGTCCTGTGTACATTAAACCATCAGGGGAACACTCTCCTCACTTATACTGTTCACCTGGTAACATGTCCTGTGTGCATTAAACAATCAAGGGAACTCACTCTCCTCACTTATCCTGTTCACCTGGTAACATGTCCCGTGTGCATTAAACAATCAGGGGAACACACGCTCCTCACTTATACTGTTCAACTGGTAACATGTCCCGTGTATATTAAACCATCAGGGGAACAAACTCTCCTCACTTATATTGTTCACCTGGTAACATGTCCAGTGTATATTAAACAATCAGGGGAACACACTGTCCTCACCTGTACTGTTCACCTTGTAACATGTCCTGTGTGTATTAAACAATCAGGGGAACACACTCTCCTCACTTATACTGTTCAACTGGTAAAATGTCCTGTGTGCATTAAACAATCAGGGGAACACACTCTCCTCACTTATAATGTTCACCTGGTAACATGTCCTGTGTGCATTTAACCATCAGGGGAACATACTCTCCTCACTTATACTGTTCACCTGGTAACATGTCCTTTGTATATTAAACAATCAGGGGAACACACTCTCCTCACATATACTGTTCACCTGGTAACATGTCCCGTGTCTATTAATCCATCAGGGGAACACACTCTCCTCACTTCTGCTCTTCACCTGGTGACATGTCCCGTGTGTATTAAACCATCAGCGGAATACACTCTCCTCACTTATACTGTTCACCTGGTAACATGTCCCATGTATATTAAACCATCAGGGGAACACACTCTCCTCACTTATTCTGTTCACCTGGTAACATGTCCCGTGTATGTTAAACCATCATGGGAACACACTCTCATCACTTATACTGTTCACGTGCTAACATGTCCTGTGTATATTAAACAATCAGGGGAACTCACTCTCCTCACTTATACTGTTCACCTGGTAACATGTCCTGTGTATATTAAACAATCAGGGGAACACAGTTTCCTCACCTATACTGTTCACCTGGTAACATGTCCCATGTCTATTAAACCATCAGGTGAACACACTCTCCTCACTTATACTGTTCACATGGTAATATGTCCCGTGTGTATTAAACCATCAGGGGAACACACTCTCCTCACATACACTGTTCACCTGGTAACATGTCCCGTGTCTATTAAACCATCAGGGGAACACACTCTCCTCACTTCTACTGTTCACCTGGTAACATGTCCCGTGTGTATTAAACCATCAGCGGAACACACTCTCCTCACTTATACTGTTCACCTGGTAACATGTCCCGTGTGTATTAAACTATCAGGGGAAAACACTCTCCTCACTTATACTCTTCACCTGGTAACATGTCCCGTGTGTAATAAACCATCAGGGGAACACACTCTCCTCACTTCTACTGTTCACCAGGTAACATCTCCCGTGTGTATTAAACCATCAGGGGAACACACTCTCCTCACTTATACTGTTCACCTGGTAACATGTCAACTGTGCATTAAACAATCAGGGGAACACACTCTCCTCACTCATACTGTTCACCTCGTAACATGTCCCATGTGCATTAAACAATCAGGGGAACACACTCTCCTCACTTATACTGTTCACCTGGTGACATGTCCCGTGTGTATTAAACAATCAGGGGAAAACACTCTCGTCACTTATACTGTTCACCTGGTAGCATGTCCCGTGTATGTTAAACCATCAGGGGAACACACTCTCCTCACTTATACTGTTCACCTGGTGACATGTCCCGTGTGTATTTAACCATCAGGGGAACACACTCTCCTCACTTATACTATTCACCTGGTAACATGTCCTGTGTATATTAAACAATCAGGGGAAAACACTCTCCTCGCTTATACTGTTCAACTGGTAACATGTCCCCTGTATATTAAACAATCAGGGGAACACACTCTCCTCCCTTATACTGTTCACCTGGTAGCATGTCCTGTGTGCATTAAACAATCAGGGGAACACAATCTCCTCACTTATACAGTTCACCTGGTAACATGTCCTGTGTGTATTAAACAATCAGGGGAACACACTCTCCTCACTTATACTGTTCTCCTGGTAACATGTCCTGTGTACATTAAACCATCAGGGGAACACTCTCCTCACTTATACTGTTCACCTGGTAACATGTCCTGTGTGCATTAAACAATCAGGGGAACACACTATCCTCACTTATCCTGTTCACCTGGTAACATGTCCTGTGTGTATTAAACAATCAGGGGAACACACTTTCCTTACTTCTACTGTTCACCTGGTGACATGTCCTGTGTACATTAAACCATCAGGGGAACACTCTCTCCTCACTTATACTGTTCACCTGGTAACATGTCCAGTGTGCATTAAACAATCAGGGGAACACACTCTCCTCACTTATCCTGTTCACCTGGTAACATGTCCCGTGTGCATTAAACAATCAAGGGAACACACTCTCCTCACTTATCCTGTTCACCTGGTAACATGTCCCGTGTGCATTAAACAATCAGGGGAACACACGATCCTCACTTATACTGTTCAACTGGTAACATGTCCCGTGTATATTAAACCATCAGGGGAACAAACTCTCCTCACTTATATTGTTCACCTGGTAACATGTCCCGTGTATATTAAACAATCAGGGGAACACACTATCCTCACCTGTACTGTTCACCTGGTAACATGTCCTGTGTGTATTAAACAATCAGGGGAACACACTCTCCTCACTTATACAGTTCACCTGGTAAAATGTCCTGTGTGCATTAAACAATCAGGGGAACACACTCTCCTCACTTATAATGTTCACCTGGTAACATGTCCTGTGTGTATTTAACCATCAGGGGAACATACTCTCCTCACTTATACTGTTCACCTGGTAACATGTCCCGAGTGTATTAAACAATCAGGGGAACACACTCTCCTCACTTATACTGTTCATCTGGTAACATGTCCCGTGAGTATTAAACAATCAGGGGAACACATTCTCCTCACTTATACTGTTCACCTGGTAACATGTCCCGTGAGTATTAAACAATCAGGGGAACACACTCTCCTCACTTATACTGTTCACCTGATAGCATGTCCAGTGTATATTAAACCATCAGGGGAAGACACTCTCCTCACTTATACTGTTCACCTGGCAACATGGCCCGTACGTGTTAAAACATCAGGGGAACACACTCTCCTCACTTATACTGTTCACCTGGAAACATGTCCCGTGAATATTAAACCATCAGGGGAAAGCACTCTCCTCACTTAGACTTTTCTCCTGGTAACATGTCCCGTGTATATTAAACCATCAGGGGAACACACTCTCCTCACTTATACTGTTCATCTGGTAACATGCCCTGTGTGTATTAAACCATCAGGGGAACACACTCTCCTCACTTATACTGTTCATCTGGTAACATGTCCCGTGCGTATTAAACAAACAGGGGAACACATTATCCTCAATTATCCTGTTCACCTGCTAACATGTCCTGTGTGTATTAAACCAACAGGGGAACACATTCTCCTCACTTATACTGTTCACCTGGTAACATGTCCCGTGTGTATTAAACAATCAGGGGAACACACTCTCCTCACTTATACTGTTCACTTGGTAACATGTCCCGTGTATATTAAACCATCAGGGGAACACACTCTCCTCACTTATACTGTTCACCTAGTCACCTGTCCCGCGTATATTAAACCATCAGGGGAACACACTCTCCTCACTTATACTGTTCACCTGGTAACATGTCCCGTGTATATTAAACCATCAGGGGAACACACTCTCCTCACTTATACTGCTCACCTGGTAACATGTCCCGTGTACATTAAACCATCAGGGGAAAACACTCTCCTCACTTATACTGTTCACCTGGTAACATGTCCTGTGTGCATTAAACCATCAGGGGAACACACTCTCCTCACTTATACTGTTCACCTGGTAACATGTCCCCTGTGTATTAAACAATCAGGGGAACACACTCTCCTCACTTATACTGTACATCTGGTAACATGTCCCGTCAGTATTAAACCATCAGGGTTACACACTCTCCACACTTATACTGCTCACCTGGTGACATGTCCTTTGCATATTTAACCATCAGGGGAAAACATTCTGCTCACTTATACTGTTCACCTGGTGACATGTCCCGTGTGTATTAAACAATCAGGGGAACACACTCTCCTCACTTATACTGTTCACCTGGTGACATGTCCCGTCAGTATTATACAATCAGGGGAACACACTCTCCACACTTATACTGTTCACCTGGTAATATGTCCTGTGTGTATCAAACAATCAGGGGAATACACTCTCCTCACTTATACTGTTCACCTGTTAACATGTCCCGTGTATATTAAACCATCAGGGGAACACACTCTCCTCACTTATACTGTTCACCTGGTAACATGTTCCGTGTATATTAAACCATCAGGGGAACACACTCTCCTCAATTATACATTTCACTTGGTGACATGTCCCGTGTGTATTGAACAAGCAGGGGAACACACTCTCCTCACTTATACTGTTCACCTGGTAAAATGTCCCGTGAGTATTAAACAATCAGGGGAACACACTCTCCTCACTTATACTGTTCACCTGGTAATATGTCCAGTGTATATTAAACAATCAGGGGAACACACACTCCTCACTTATACTGTTCACCTGGTAACATGTTCCGTGTATATTAAACCGTCAGGGGAACACACTCTCCTCAATTATACATTTCACTTGGTGACATGTCCCGTGTGTATTGAACAAGCAGGGGAACACACTCTCCTCACTTATACTGTTCACCTGGTAAAATGAACCGTGAGTATTAAACAATCAGGGGAACACTCTCTCCTCACTTATACTGTTCACCTGGTAACATGTCCCGTGTATATTAAACCATCAGGGGAACACACTCTCCTCACTTATACTGTTCAGCTGGTAACATGTCCCGTGTATATTAAACCATCAGGGGAACACACTCTCCTCACTTATACTGTTCACCGGATAACATGTCCCGTGCGAATTAAACAAACAGGGGAACACATTCTCCTCACTTCTACTGTTCACCAGATAATATGTCCTGTGTATATTAAACCATTAGCGGAACACACTCTACTCACTTGCACTGTTCACCTGGTAACATGTCCCGTGCGTGTTAAACCATCAGGGGAACACACTCTCCTCACTTATACTGTTCACCTGGTGACATGTCCCGTCAGTATTAAACAATCAGGGGAACACACTCTCCTCACTTATACTGTTCACCTGGTGACATGTCCCGTGTGTATTGAACAATCAGGGGAACACACTCTCCTCACTTATACTGTTCACCTGGTGACATGTCCCGTCAGTATTAAACAATCAGGGGAACACACTCTCCTCACTTATACTGTTCACCTGGTGCCATGTCCCGTGCGTGTTAAACCATCAGGGGAACACACTCTCCTCACATTTACTGTTCACCTGGGAACATGTCCCTTGAATCTTAAACCATCAGGGGAACACACTCTCCTCACTTATACTGTTCACCTGGTAACATGTCCCGTGAGTATTCAACAATCAGGGGAACACACTCTCCTCACTTATACTGTTCACCAGATAATATGTCCCGTGCGTGTTAAACCATCAGGGGAACACACTCTCTTCACATATACTGTTCACCTGGTATCATGTCCCGTGTGCATTAAACAATGAGGGGAACACACTCTACTCACATATACTGTTCACCTGGTAACATGTCCCGTGTGTATTAAACAATCAGGGGAACACTCTCTCCTCACTTATACTGTTCACCTGGTAACATGTCCTGTGTGTATTTAACAATCAGGGGAACACACTCTCCTCACTTATACTGTTCACCTGGTAACATGTCAACTGTGCATTAAACAATCAGGGGAACACACTCCACTCACTTATACTGTTCACCTGGTAACATGTCCCGTGTATGTTAAACCATCATGGGAACACACTCTCATCACTTATACTGTTCACGTGGCAACATGTCCAGTGTATATTAAACAATCAGGGGAACACACTCTCCTCTCTTATACTGTTCACCTGGTAACTTGTCCTGTGTGCATTAAACAATCAGGTGAACACACTCTCCTCACTTATAATGTTCACCTGGTAACATGTCCTGTGTGTATTTAACCATCAGGGGAACATACTCTCCTCACTTATACTGTTCACCTGGTAACATGTCCTGTGTATATTAAACAATCAGGGGAACTCACTCTCCTCACTTATACTGTTCACCTGGTGACATGTCCCATGTGTATTAAACCATCAGGGGAACACACTCTCCTCACATATACTGTTCACCTGGTAACATGTCCCGTGTCTATTAAACCATCAGGGGAACACACTCTCCTCACTTATATTGTTCACCTGGTAACTTGTCCCGTGTGTATTAAACCATCAGCGGAACACACTCTCCTCACTTATACTGTTCACCTGGTGACATGTCCCGTGTGTATTAAACAATCTGGGGATAACACTCTCGTCACTTATACTGTTCACCTGGTAGCATGTCCCGTGTATGTTAAACCATCAGGGGAACACACTCTCCTCACTTATACTGTTCACCTGGTGACATGTCCCGTGTGTATTAAACCATCAGGGGAACACACTCTCCTCACTTCTACTGTTCACCTGGTAACATGTCCCGTGTGTATTAAACCATCAGCGGAACACACTCTCCTCACTTATACTGTTCACCTGGTGACATGTCCCGTGTGTATTAAACAATCAGGGGAAAACACTCTCGTCACTTATACTGTTCACCTGGTAGCATGTCCCGTGTATGTTAAACCATCAGGGGAACACACTCTCCTCACTTATACTGTTCACCTGGTGACATGTCCCGTGTGTATTTAACCATCAGGGGAACACACTCTCCTCACTTATACTATTCACCTGGTAACATGTCCTGTGTATATTAAACAATCAGGGGAAAACACTCTCCTCGCTTATACTGTTCAACTGGTAACATGTCCCCTGTATATTAAACAATCAGGGGAACACACTCTCCTCCCTTATACTGTTCACCTGGTAGCATGTCCTGTGTGCATTAAACAATCAGGGGAACACAATCTCCTCACTTATACAGTTCACCTGGTAACATGTCCTGTGTGTATTAAACAATCAGGGGAACACACTCTCCTCACTTATACTGTTCTCCTGGTAACATGTCCTGTGTACATTAAACCATCAGGGGAACACTCTCCTCACTTATACTGTTCACCTGGTAACATGTCCTGTGTGCATTAAACAATCAGGGGAACACACTATCCTCACTTATCCTGTTCACCTGGTAACATGTCCTGTGTGTATTAAACAATCAGGGGAACACACTTTCCTTACTTCTACTGTTCACCTGGTGACATGTCCTGTGTACATTAAACCATCAGGGGAACACTCTCTCCTCACTTATACTGTTCACCTGGTAACATGTCCAGTGTGCATTAAACAATCAGGGGAACACACTCTCCTCACTTATCCTGTTCACCTGGTAACATGTCCCGTGTGCATTAAACAATCAAGGGAACACACTCTCATCACTTATCCTGTTCACCTGGTAACATGTCCCGTGTGCATTAAACAATCAGGGGAACACACGATCCTCACTTATACTGTTCAACTGGTAACATGTCCCGTGTATATTAAACCATCAGGGGAACAAACTCTCCTCACTTATATTGTTCACCTGGTAACATGTCCCGTGTATATTAAACAATCAGGGGAACACACTATCCTCACCTGTACTGTTCACCTGGTAACATGTCCTGTGTGTATTAAACAATCAGGGGAACACACTCTCCTCACTTATACAGTTCACCTGGTAAAATGTCCTGTGTGCATTAAACAATCAGGGGAACACACTCTCCTCACTTATAATGTTCACCTGGTAACATGTCCTGTGTGTATTTAACCATCAGGGGAACACATTCTCCTCACTTATACTGTTCACCTGGTAACATGTCCCGTGAGTATTAAACAATCAGGGGAACACACTCTCCTCACTTATACTGTTCACCTGATAGCATGTCCAGTGTATATTAAACCATCAGGGGAACACACTCTCCTCACTTATACTGTTCACCTGGCAACATGGCCCGTACGTGTTAAAACATCAGGGGAACACACTCTCCTCACTTATACTGTTCACCTGGAAACATGTCCCGTGAATATTAAACCATCAGGGGAAAGCACTCTCCTCACTTAGACTTTTCTCCTGGTAACATGTCCCGTGTATATTAAACCATCAGGGGAACACACTCTCCTCACTTATACTGTTCATCTGGTAACATGCCCTGTGTGTATTAAACCATCAGGGGAACACACTCTCCTCACTTATACTGTTCATCTGGTAACATGTCCCGTGCGTATTAAACAAACAGGGGAACACATTATCCTCAATTATCCTGTTCACCTGCTAACATGTCCTGTGTGTATTAAACCAACAGGGGAACACATTCTCCTCACTTATACTGTTCACCTGGTAACATGTCCCGTGTGTATTAAACAATCAGGGGAACACACTCTCCTCACTTATACTGTTCACTTGGTAACATGTCCCGTGTATATTAAACCATCAGGGGAACACACTCTCCTCACTTATACTGTTCACCTAGTCACCTGTCCCGCGTATATTAAACCATCAGGGGAACACACTCTCCTCACTTATACTGTTCACCTGGTAACATGTCCCGTGTATATTAAACCATCAGGGGAACACACTCTCCTCACTTATACTGCTCACCTGGTAACATGTCCCGTGTACATTAAACCATCAGGGGAAAACACTCTCCTCACTTATACTGTTCACCTGGTAACATGTCCTGTGTGCATTAAACCATCAGGGGAACACACTCTCCTCACTTATACTGTTCACCTGGTAACATGTCCCCTGTGTATTAAACAATCAGGGGAACACACTCTCCTCACTTATACTGTACATCTGGTAACATGTCCCGTCAGTATTAAACCATCAGGGTTACACACTCTCCTCACTTATACTGCTCACCTGGTGACATGTCCTTTGCATATTTAACCATCAGGGGAAAACATTCTGCTCACTTATACTGTTCACCTGGTGACATGTCCCGTGTGTATTAAACAATCAGGGGAACACACTCTCCTCACTTATACTGTTCACCTGGTGACATGTCCCGTCAGTATTATACAATCAGGGGAACACACTCTCCACACTTATACTGTTCACCTGGTAATATGTCCTGTGTGTATCAAACAATCAGGGGAATACACTCTCCTCACTTATACTGTTCACCTGTTAACATGTCCCGTGTATATTAAACCATCAGGGGAACACACTCTCCTCACTTATACTGTTCACCTGGTAACATGTTCCGTGTATATTAAACCATCAGGGGAACACACTCTCCTCAATTATACATTTCACTTGGTGACATGTCCCGTGTGTATTGAACAAGCAGGGGAACACACTCTCCTCACTTATACTGTTCACCTGGTAAAATGTCCCGTGAGTATTAAACAATCAGGGGAACACACTCTCCTCACTTATACTGTTCACCTGGTAATATGTCCAGTGTATATTAAACAATCAGGGGAACACACACTCCTCACTTATACTGTTCACCTGGTAACATGTTCCGTGTATATTAAACCGTCAGGGGAACACACTCTCCTCAATTATACATTTCACTTGGTGACATGTCCCGTGTGTATTGAACAAGCAGGGGAACACACTCTCCTCACTTATACTGTTCACCTGGTAAAATGTCCCGTGAGTATTAAACAATCAGGGGAACACTCTCTCCTCACTTATACTGTTCACCTGGTAACATGTCCCGTGTATATTAAACCATCAGGGGAACACACTCTCCTCACTTATACTTTTCAGATGGTAACATGTCCCGTGTATATTAAACCATCAGGGGAACACACTCTCCTCACTTATACTGTTCACCGGATAACATGTCCCGTGCGAATTAAACAAACAGGGGAACACATTCTCCTCACTTCTACTGTTCACCAGATAATATGTCCTGTGTATATTAAACCATTAGCGGAACACACTCTACTCACTTGCACTGTTCACCTGGTAACATGTCCCGTGCGTGTTAAACCATCAGGGGAACACACTCTCCTCACTTATACTGTTCACCTGGTGACATGTCCCGTCAGTATTAAACAATCAGGGGAACACACTCTCCTCACTTATACTGTTCACCTGGTGACATGTCCCGTGTGTATTGAACAATCAGGGGAACACACTCTCCTCACTTATACTGTTCACCTGGTGACATGTCCCGTCAGTATTAAACAATCAGGGGAACACACTCTCCTCACTTATACTGTTCACCTGGTGCCATGTCCCGTGCGTGTTAAACCATCAGGGGAACACACTCTCCTCACATTTACTGTTCACCTGGGAACATGTCCCTTGAATCTTAAACCATCAGGGGAACACACTCTCCTCACTTATACTGTTCACCTGGTAACATGTCCCGTGAGTATTCAACAATCAGGGGAACACACTCTCCTCACTTATACTGTTCACCAGATAATATGTCCCGTGCGTGTTAAACCATCAGGGGAACACACTCTCTTCACATATACTGTTCACCTGGTATCATGTGCCCTGTGCATTAAACAATGAGGGGAACACACTCTACTCACATATACTGTTCACCTGGTAACATGTCCCGTGTGTATTAAACAATCAGGGGAACACTCTCTCCTCACTTATACTGTTCAAATGGTAACATGTCCTGTGTGTATTTAACAATCAGGGGAACACACTCTCCTCACTTATACTGTTCACCTGGTAACATGTCAACTGTGCATTAAACAATCAGGGGAACACACTCCACTCACTTATACTGTTCACCTGGTAACATGTCCCGTGTATGTTAAACCATCATGGGAACACACTCTCATCACTTATACTGTTCACGTGGCAACATGTCCAGTGTATATTAAACAATCAGGGGAACACACTCTCCTCTCTTATACTGTTCACCTGTTAACTTGTCCTGTGTGCATTAAACAATCAGGTGAACACACTCTCCTCACTTATAATGTTCACCTGGTAACATGTCCTGTGTGTATTTAACCATCAGGGGAACATACTCTCCTCACTTATACTGTTCACCTGGTAACATGTCCTGTGTATATTAAACAATCAGGGGAACTCACTCTCCTCACTTATACTGTTCACCTGGTGACATGTCCCATGTGTATTAAACCATCAGGGGAACACACTCTCCTCACATATACTGTTCACCTGGTAACATGTCCCGTGTCTATTAAACCATCAGGGGAACACACTCTCCTCACTTATATTGTTCACCTGGTAACTTGTCCCGTGTGTATTAAACCATCAGCGGAACACACTCTCCTCACTTATACTGTTCACCTGGTAACATGTCCCGTGTGTATTAAACAATCTGGGGATAACACTCTCGTCACTTATACTGTTCACCTGGTAGCATGTCCCGTGTATGTTAAACCATCAGGGGAACACACTCTCCTCACTTATACTGTTCACCTGGTGACATGTCCCGTGTGTATTTAACCATCAGGGGAACAGACTCTCCTCACTTATACTATTCACCTGGTAACATGTCCTGTGTATATTAAACAATCAGGGGAAAACACTCTCCTCGCTTATACTGTTCAACTGGTAACATGTCCCCTGTATATTAAACAATCAGGGGAACACACTCTCCTCCCTTATACTGTTCACCTGGTAGCATGTCCTGTGTGCATTAAACAATCAGGGGAACACAATCTCCTCACTTATACAGTTCACCTGGTAACATGTCCTGTGTGTATTAAACAATCAGGGGAACACACTCTCCTCACTTATACTGTTCTCCTGGTAACATGTCCTGTGTACATTAAACCATCAGGGGAACACTCTCCTCACTTATACTGTTCACCTGGTAACATGTCCTGTGTGCATTAAACAATCAGGGGAACACACTATCCTCACTTATCCTGTTCACCTGGTAACATGTCCTGTGTGTATTAAACAATCAGGGGAACACACTTTCCTTACTTCTACTGTTCACCTGGTGACATGTCCTGTGTACATTAAACCATCAGGGGAACACTCTCTCCTCACTTATACTGTTCACCTGGTAACATGTCCAGTGTGCATTAAACAATCAGGGGAACACACTCTCCTCACTTATCCTGTTCACCTGGTAACATGTCCCGTGTGCATTAAACAATCAAGGGAACACACTCTCCTCACTTATCCTGTTCACCTGGTAACATGTCCCGTGTGCATTAAACAATCAGGGGAACACACGATCCTCACTTATACTGTTCAACTGGTAACATGTCCCGTGTATATTAAACCATCAGGGGAACAAACTCTCCTCACTTATATTGTTCACCTGGTAACATGTCCCGTGTATATTAAACAATCAGGGGAACACACTATCCTCACCTGTACTGTTCACCTGGTAACATGTCCTGTGTGTATTAAACAATCAGGGGAACACACTCTCCTCACTTATACTGTTCACCTGGTAAAATGTCCTGTGTGCATTAAACAATCAGGGGAACACACTCTCCTCACTTATAATGTTCACCTGGTAACATGTCCTGTGTGTATTTAACCATCAGGGGAACATACTCTCCTCACTTATACTGTTCACCTGGTAACATGTCCCGAGTGTATTAAACAATCAGGGGAACACACTCTCCTCACTTATACTGTTCATCTGGTAACATGTCCCGTGAGTATTAAACAATCAGGGGAACACATTCTCCTCACTTATACTGTTCACCTGGTAACATGTCCCGTGAGTATTAAACAATCAGGGGAACACACTCTCCTCACTTATACTGTTCACCTGATAGCATGTCCAGTGTATATTAAACCATCAGGGGAACACACTCTCCTCACTTATACTGTTCACCTGGCAACATGGCCCGTACGTGTTAAACCATCAGGGGAACACACTCTCCTCACTTATACTGTTCACCTGGAAACATGTCCCGTGAATATTAAACCATCAGGGGAAAGCACTCTCCTCACTTAGACTTTTCTCCTGGTAACATGTCCCGTGTATATTAAACCATCAGGGGAACACACTCTCGTCACTTATACTGTTCATCTGGTAACATGCCCTGTGTGTATTAAACCATCAGGGGAACACACTCTCCTCACTTATACTGTTCATCTGGTAACATGTCCCGTGCGTATTAAACAAACAGGGGAACACATTATCCTCAATTATCCTGTTCACCTGCTAACATGTCCTGTGTGTATTAAACCAACAGGGGAACACATTCTCCTCACTTATACTGTTCACCTAGTCACCTGTCCCGCGTATATTAAACCATCAGGGGAACACACTCTCCTCACTTATACTGTTCACCTGGTAACATGTCCCGTGTATATTAAACCATCAGGGGAACACACTCTCCTCACTTATACTGCTCACCTGGTAACATGTCCCGTGTACATTAAACCATCAGGGGAAAACACTCTCCTCACTTATACTGTTCACCTGGTAACATGTCCTGTGTGCATTAAACCATCAGGGGAACACACTCTCCTCACTTATACTGTTCACCTGGTAACATGTCCCCTGTGTATTAAACAATCAGGGGAACACACTCTCCTCACTTATACTGTACATCTGGTAACATGTCCCGTCAGTATTAAACCATCAGGGTTACACACTCTCCTCACTTATACTGCTCACCTGGTGATATGTCCTTTGAATATTTAACCATCAGGGGAAAACATTCTGCTCACTTATACTGTTCACCTGGTGACATGTCCCGTGTGTATTAAACAATCAGGGGAACACACTCTCCTCACTTATACTGTTCACCTGGTGACATGTCCCGTCAGTATTATACAATCAGGGGAACACACTCTCCACACTTATACTGTTCACCTGGTAATATGTCCTGTGTGTATCAAACAATCAGGGGAATACACTCTCCTCACTTATACTGTTCACCTGTTAACATGTCCCGTGTATATTAAACCATCAGGGGAACACACTCTCCTCACTTATACTGTTCACCTGGTAACATGTTCCGTGTATATTAAACCATCAGGGGAACACACTCTCCTCAATTATACATTTCACTTGGTGACATGTCCCGTGTGTATTGAACAAGCAGGGGAACACACTCTCCTCACTTATACTGTTCACCTGGTGACATGTCCCGTGTGTATTGAACAATCAGGGGAACACACTCTCCTCACTTATACTGTCCACCTGGTGACATGTCCCGTGTGTATTGAACAATCAGGGGAACACACTCTCCTCACTTATACTGTTCACCTGGTAAAATGTCCCGTGAGTATTAAACAATCAGGGGAACACACTCTCCTCACTTATACTGTTCACCTGGTGACATGTCCCGTGAGTATTAAACAATCAGGGGTACACACTCTCCTCACTTATACTGTTCACCTGGTAACATGTCCCGTGAGTATTAAACAATCAGGGGAACACACTCTCCTCACTTATACTGTTCACCTGGTGCCATGTCCCGTGCGTGTTAAACCATCAGGGGAACACACTCTCCTCACATTTACTGTTCACCTGGGAACATGTCCCTTGAATCTTAAACCATCAGGGGAACACACTCTCCTCACTTATACTGTTCACCTGGTAACATGTCCCGTGAGTATTCAACAATCAGGGGAACACACTCTCCTCACTTATACTGTTCACCAGATAATATGTCCCGTGCGTGTTAAACCATCAGGGGAACACACTCTCTTCACATATACTGTTCACCTGGTATCATGTCCCGTGTGCATTAAACAATGAGGGGAACACACTCTACTCACATATACTGTTCACCTGGTAACATGTCCCGTGTGTATTAAACAATCAGGGGAACACTCTCTCCTCACTTATAATGTACACCTGGTAACATGTCTCGTGTGTATTAAACAATCAGGCGATCACACTCTCCTCACTTATACTGTTCACCTGGTGACATGACCTGTGTGTATTAAACAATCAGGGGAACTCACTCTCCTCACTTATACTGTTCACCTGGTAACATGTCCCATGTATATTTAACCATCAGGGGAACACACTCTCCTCACTTATACTGTTCACCTGGTAACATGTCCCGTGAATATTAAACCATCAGGGGAAAGCACTCTCCTCACTTCTGCTGCTCAACTGGTAACATGTCCCGTGTGCATTCAACCATCTTTGGAACACTCTCTCCTCACATGTACTGTTCACCTGGTAACATGTCCTGTCTGTATTAAATCATCAGGGGAACACTATCTCCTCACTTATACTGTTCATCTCGTGACATGTCCCGTCAGTATTAAACAATCAGGGGAACACACTCTCCTCAATTATACTCTTCACCTTGTGACATGTCCCGGGTATATTAAATAATCAGGGGAACACACTCACCTCACTTATACTGTTCACCTGGTAACATGTCCCGTGTATATTTAACCATCAGGGGAACACACTCTCCTCACTTATACTGTTCACCTGGTAACATGTCCCGTGAATATTAAACCATCAGGGGAAAGCACTCTCCTCACTTATACTGTTCACCTGGCAACATGTCCCGTGAATATTTAACCATCAGGGGAACACACTCTCCTCACTTTTACTGTTTACCTGGTAAAATGTCCCGTGAGTATTAAACAATCAGGGGAACACACTCTCCTCACTTATACTGTTCACCTGGTAACATGTCCCGTGTATATTAAACCATCAGGGGAACACACTCACCTCACTTATACTGTTCACCTGGTAACATGTCCCGTGCGTGTTAAACCATGAGGGGAACACAATCTCCTCACTTATACTGTTCACCTGGTAACATGTCCCGTGAGTATTAAACAATCAGGGGAACACACTCTCCTCACTTATACTGTTCACCTGGTAACATGTCCGGTGCGTGTTAAACCATCAGGGGAACACACTCTCCTCACTTATACTGTTCACCTGGTAACATGTCCCCTGTATATTAAACAATCAGGGGAACACACTCTCCTCCCTTATACTGTTCACCTGGTAGCATGTCCTGTGTGCATTAAACAATCAGGGGAACACAATCTCCTCACTTATACAGTTCACCTGGTAACATGTCCTGTGTGTATTAAACAATCAGGGGAACGCACTCTCCTCACTTATACTGTTCTCCTGGTAACATGTCCTGTGTACATTAAACCATCAGGGGAACACTCTCCTCACTTATACTGTTCACCTGGTAACATGTCCTGTGTGCATTAAACAATCAGGGGAACACACTATCCTCACTTATCCTGTTCACCTGGTAACATGTCCTGTGTGTATTAAACAATCAGGGGAACACACTTTCCTTACTTCTACTGTTCACCTGGTAACATGTCCTGTGTACATTAAACCATCAGGTGAACACTCTCTCCTCACTTATACTGTTCACCTGGTAACATGTCCAGTGTGCATTAAACAATCAGGGGAACACACTCTCCTCACTTATCCTGTTCACCTGGTAACATGTCCCGTGTGCATTAAACAATCAAGGGAACACACTCTCCTCACTTATCCTGTTCACCTGGTAACATGTCCCGTGTGCATTAAACAATCAGGGGAACACACGATCCTCACTTATACTGTTCAACTGGTAACATGTCCCGTGTATATTAAACCATCAGGGGAACAAACTCTCCTCACTTATATTGTTCACCTGGTAACATGTCCCGTGTATATTAAACAATCAGGGGAACACACTATCCTCACCTGTACTGTTCACCTGGTAACATGTCCTGTGTGTATTAAACAATCAGGGGAACACACTCTCCTCACCTATACTGTTCACCTGGTAAAATGTCCTGTGTGCATTAAACAATCAGGGGAACACACTCTCCTCACTTATAATGTTCACCTGGTAACATGTCCTGTGTGTATTTAACCATCAGGGGAACATACTCTCCTCACTTATACTGTTCACCTGGTAACATGTCCCGAGTGTATTAAACAATCAGGGGAACACACTCTCCTCACTTATACTGTTCATCTGGTAACATGTCCCGTGAGTATTAAACAATCAGGGGAACACATTCTCCTCACTTATACTGTTCACCTGGTAACCTGTCCCGTGAGTATTAAACAATCAGGGGAACACACTCTCCTCACTTATACTGTTCACCTGATAGCATGTCCAGTGTATATTAAACCATCAGGGGAACACACTCTCCTCACTTATACTGTTCACCTGGCAACATGGCCCGTACGTGTTAAACCATCAGGGGAACACACTCTCCTCAGTTATACTGTTCACCTGGAAACATGTCCCGTGAATATTAAACCATCAGGGGAAAGCACTCTCCTCACTTAGACTTTTCTCCTGGTAACATGTCCCGTGTATATTAAACCATCAGGGGAACACACTCTCCTCACTTATACTGTTCATCTGGTAACATGCCCTGTGTGTATTAAACCATCAAGGGAACACACTCTCCTCACTTATACTGTTCATCTGGTAACATGTCCCGTGCGTATTAAACAAACAGGGGAACACATTATCCTCAATTATCCTGTTCACCTGCTAACATGTCCTGTGTGTATTAAACCAACAGGGGAACACATTCTCCTCACTTATACTGTTCACCTGGTAACATGTCCCGTGTGTATTAAACAATCAGGGGAACACACTCTCCTCACTTATACTGTTCACTTGGTAACATGTCCCGTGTATATTAAACCATCAGGGGAACACACTCTCCTCACTTATACTGTTCACCTAGTCACCTGTCCCGCGTATATTAAACCATCAGGGGAACACACTCTCCTCACTTATACTGTTCACCTGGTAACATGTCCCGTGTATATTAAACCATCAGGGGAACACACTCTCCTCACTTATACTGCTCACCTGGTAACATGTCCCGTGTACATTAAACCATCAGGGGAAAACACTCTCCTCACTTATACTGTTCACCTGGTAACATGTCCTGTGTGCATTAAACCATCAGGGGAACACACTCTCCTCACTTATACTATTCACCTGGTAACATGTCCCCTGTGTATTAAACAATTTGGGGAACACACTCTCCTCACTTATACTGTACATCTGGTAACATGTCCCGTCAGTATTAAACCATCAGGGTTACACACTCTCCTCACTTATACTGCTCACCTGGTGACATGTCCTTTGCATATTTAACCATCAGGGGAAAACATTCTGCTCACTTATACTGTTCACCTGGTGACATGTCCCGTGTGTATTAAACAATCAGGGGAACACACTCTCCTCACTTATACTGTTCACCTGGTGACATGTCCCGTCAGTATTATACAATCAGGGGAACACACTCTCCACACTTATACTGTTCACCTGGTAATATGTCCTGTGTGTATCAAACAATCAGGGGAATACACTCTCCTCACTTATACTGTTCACCTGTTAACATGTCCCGTGTATATTAAACCATCAGGGGAACACACTCTCCTCACTTATACTGTTCACCTGGTAACATGTTCCGTGTATATTAAACCATCAGGGGAACACACTCTCCTCAATTATACATTTCACTTGGTGACATGTCCCGTGTGTATTGAACAAGCAGGGGAACACACTCTCCTCACTTATACTGTTCACCTGGTAAAATGTCCCGTGAGTATTAAACAATCAGGGGAACACACTCTCCTCACTTATACTGTTCACCTGGTAATATGTCCAGTGTATATTAAACAATCAGGGGAACACACACTCCTCACTTATACTGTTCACCTGGTAACATGTTCCGTGTATATTAAACCGTCAGGGGAACACACTCTCCTCAATTATACATTTCACTTGGTGACATGTCCCGTGTGTATTGAACAAGCAGGGGAACACACTCTCCTCACTTATACTGTTCACCTGGTAAAATGTCCCGTGAGTATTAAACAATCAGGGGAACACTCTCTCCTCACTTATACTGTTCACCTGGTAACATGTCCCGTGTATATTAAACCATCAGGGGAACACACTCTCCTCACTTATACTGTTCAGCTGGTAACATGTCCCGTGTATATTAAACCATCAGGGGAACACACTCTCCTCACTTATACTGTTCACCGGATAACATGTCCCGTGCGAATTAAACAAACAGGGGAACACATTCTCCTCACTTCTACTGTTCACCAGATAATATGTCCTGTGTATATTAAACCATTAGCGGAACACACTCAACTCACTTGCACTGTTCACCTGGTAACATGTCCCGTGCGTGTTAAACCATCAGGGGAACACACTCTCCTCACTTATACTGTTCACCTGGTGACATGTCCCGTCAGTATTAAACAATCAGGGGAACACACTCTCCTCACTTATACTGTTCACCTGGTGACATGTCCCGTGTGTATTGAACAATCAGGGGAACACACTCTCCTCACTTATACTGTCCACCTGGTGACATGTCCCGTGTGTATTGAACAATCAGGGGAACACACTCTCCTCACTTATACTGTTCACCTGGTAAAATGTCCCGTGAGTATTAAACAATCAGGGGAACACACTCTCCTCACTTATACTGTTCACCTGGTGACATGTCCCGTGAGTATTAAACAATCAGGGGAACACACTCTCCTCACTTATACTGTTCACCTGGTAACATGTCCCGTGAGTATTAAACAATCAGGGGAACACACTCTCCTCACTTATACTGTTCACCTGGTGCCATGTCCCGTGCGTGTTAAACCATCAGGGGAACACACTCTCCTCACATTTACTGTTCACCTGGGAACATGTCCCTTGAATCTTAAACCATCAGGGGAACACACTCTCCTCACTTATACTGTTCACCTGGTAACATGTCCCGTGAGTATTCAACAATCAGGGGAACACACTCTCCTCACTTATACTGTTCACAAGATAATATGTCCCGTGCGTGTTAAACCATCAGGGGAACACACTCTCCTCACATATACTGTTCACCTGGTATCATGTCCCGTGTGTATTAAACAATCAGGGGAACACTCTCTCCTCACTTATAATGTACACCTGGTAACATGTCTCGTGTGTATTAAACAATCAGGCGATCACACTCTCCTCACTTATACTGTTCACCTGGTGACATGACCTGTGTGTATTAAACAATCAGGGGAACTCACTCTCCTCACTTATACTGTTCACCTGGTAACATGTCCCATGTATATTTAACCATCAGGGGAACACACTCTCCTCACTTATACTGTTCACCTGGTAACATGTCCCGTGAATATTAAACCATCAGGGGAAAGCACTCTCCTCACTTCTGCTGTTCACCTGGTAACATGTCCCGTGTGCATTCAACCATCTTTGGAACACTCTCTCCTCACATGTACTGTTCACCTGGTAACATGTCCTGTCTGCATTAAATCATCAGGGGAACACTATCTCCTCACTTATACTGTTCATCTCGTGACATGTCCCGTCAGTATTAAACAATCAGGGGAACACACTCTCCTCAATTATACTCTTCACCTTGTGACATGTCCCGGGTATATTAAATAATCAGGGGAACACACTCACCTCACTTATACTGTTCACCTGGTAACATGTCTCGTGCGTGTTAAACCATCAGGGGAACACACTCTCCTCACTTATACTGTTCACCTGGTAAAATGTCCCGTGAGTATTAAACAATCAGGGGAACACTCTCTCCTCACTTATACTGTTCACCTGGTAACATGTCCCGTGTATATTAAACCATCAGGGGAACACACTCTCCTCACTTATACTGTTCAGCTGGTAACATGTCCCGTGTATATTAAACCATCAGGGGAACACACTCTCCTCACTTATACTGTTCACCGGATAACATGTCCCGTGCGAATTAAACAAACAGGGGAACACATTCTCCTCACTTCTACTGTTCACCAGATAATATGTCCTGTGTATATTAAACCATTAGCGGAACACACTCAACTCACTTGCACTGTTCACCTGGTAACATGTCCCGTGTGTGTTAAACCATCAGGGGAACACACTCTCCTCACTTATACTGTTCACCTGGTGACATGTCCCGTCAGTATTAAACAATCAGGGGAACACACTCTCCTCACTTATACTGTTCACCTGGTGACATGTCCCGTGTGTATTGAACAATCAGGGGAACACACTCTCCTCACTTATACTGTCCACCTGGTGACATGTCCCGTGTGTATTGAACAATCAGGGGAACACACTCTCCTCACTTATACTGTTCACCTGGTAAAATGTCCCGTGAGTATTAAACAATCAGGGGAACACACTCTCCTCACTTATACTGTTCACCTGGTGACATGTCACGTGAGTATTAAACAATCAGGGGAACACACTCTCCTCACTTATACTGTTCACCTGGTAACATGTCCCGTGAGTATTAAACAATCAGGGGAACACACGCTCCTCACTTATACTGTTCACCTGGTGCCATGTCCCGTGCGTGTTAAACCATCAGGGGAACACACTCTCCTCACATTTACTGTTCACCTGGGAACATGTCCCTTGAATCTTAAACCATCAGGGGAACATACTCTCCTCACTTATACTGTCCACCTGGTGACATGTCCCGTGTGTATTGAACAATCAGGGGAACACACTCTCCTCACTTATACTGTTCACCTGGTAAAATGTCCCGTGAGTATTAAACAATCAGGGGAACACACTCTCCTCACTTATACTGTTCACCTGGTGACATGTCACGTGAGTATTAAGCAATCAGGGGAACACACTCTCCTCACTTATACTGTTCACCTGGTAACATGTCCCGTGAGTATTCAACAATCAGGGGAACACACTCTCCTCACTTATACTGTTCAACAGATAATATGTCCCGTGCGTGTTAAACCATCAGGGGAACACACTCTCCTCACATATACTGTTCACATGGTATCATGTCCCGTGTGCATTAAACAATGAGGGGAACACACTCTACTCACATATACTGTTCACCTGGTAACATGTCCCGTCTGTATTAAACAATCAGGGGAACACTCTCTCCTCACTTATAATGTACACCTGGTAACATGTCTCGTGTGTATTAAACAATCAGGCGATCACACTCTCCTCACTTATACTGTTCACCTGGTGACATGACCTGTGTGTATTAAACAATCAGGGGAACTCACTCTCCTCACTTATACTGTTCACCTGGTAACATGTCCCATGTATATTTAACCATCAGGGGAACACACTCTCCTCACTTATACTGTTCACCTGGTAACATGTCCCGTGAATATTAAACCATCAGGGGAAAGCACTCTCCTCACTTCTGCTGTTCACCTGGTAACATGTCCCGTGTGCATTCAACCATCTTTGGAACACTCTCTCCTCACATGTACTGTTCACCTCGTAACATGTCCTGTCTGCATTAAATCATCAGGGGAACACTATCTCCTCACTTATACTGTTCATCTCGTGACATGTCCCGTCAGTATTAAACAATCAGGGGAACACACTCTCCTCAATTATACTCTTCACCTTGTGACATGTCCCGGGTATATTAAATAATCAGGGGAACACACTCACCTCACTTATACTGTTCACCTGGTAACATGTCCCGTGCGTGTTAAACCATCAGGGGAACACACTCTCCTCACTTATACTGTTCACCTGGTAACATGTCCCGTGAGTATTAAACAATCAGGGGAACACACTCTCCTCTCTTACACTGTTCACCTGGTAACATTTCCCTCGTATATTAAACCATCAGGGGAACACACTCGCCTCAATTATACTGTTCACCTGGTACCATGTCCCGTGTATATTTAACCATCAGGGAAACACACTCTCCTCACTTATACTGTTCACCTGGTAACATGTCCCGTGAATATTAAACCATCAGGGGAAAGCACTCTCCTCACTTATACTGTTCACCTGGCAACATGTCCCGTGAATATTTAACCATCAGGGGAACACACTCTCCTCACTTATACTGTTTACCTGGTAAAATGTCCCGTGAGTATTAAACAATCAGGGGAACACACTCTCCTCACTTATACTGTTCACCTGGTGACATGTCACGTGAGTATTAAACAATCAGGGGAACACACTCTCCTCACTTATACTGTTCACCTGGTAACATGTCCCGTGAGTATTAAACAATCAGGGGAACACACGCTCCTCACTTATACTGTTCACCTGGTGCCATGTCCCGTGCGTGTTAAACCATCAGGGGAACACACTCTCCTCACATTTACTGTTCACCTGGGAACATGTCCCTTGAATCTTAAACCATCAGGGGAACATACTCTCCTCACTTATACTGTCCACCTGGTGACATGTCCCGTGTGTATTGAACAATCAGGGGAACACACTCTCCTCACTTATACTGTTCACCTGGTAAAATGTCCCGTGAGTATTAAACAATCAGGGGAACACACTCTCCTCACTTATACTGTTCACCTGGTGACATGTCACGTGAGTATTAAGCAATCAGGGGAACACACTCTCCTCACTTATACTGTTCACCTGGTAACATGTCCCGTGAGTATTCAACAATCAGGGGAACACACTCTCCTCACTTATACTGTTCAACAGATAATATGTCCCGTGCGTGTTAAACCATCAGGGGAACACACTCTCCTCACATATACTGTTCACATGGTATCATGTCCCGTGTGCATTAAACAATGAGGGGAACACACTCTACTCACATATACTGTTCACCTGGTAACATGTCCCGTCTGTATTAAACAATCAGGGGAACACTCTCTCCTCACTTATAATGTACACCTGGTAACATGTCTCGTGTGTATTAAACAATCAGGCGATCACACTCTCCTCACTTATACTGTTCACCTGGTGACATGACCTGTGTGTATTAAACAATCAGGGGAACTCACTCTCCTCACTTATACTGTTCACCTGGTAACATGTCCCATGTATATTTAACCATCAGGGGAACACACTCTCCTCACTTATACTGTTCACCTGGTAACATGTCCCGTGAATATTAAACCATCAGGGGAAAGCACTCTCCTCACTTCTGCTGTTCACCTGGTAACATGTCCCGTGTGCATTCAACCATCTTTGGAACACTCTCTCCTCACATGTACTGTTCACCTCGTAACATGTCCTGTCTGCATTAAATCATCAGGGGAACACTATCTCCTCACTTATACTGTTCATCTCGTGACATGTCCCGTCAGTATTAAACAATCAGGGGAACACACTCTCCTCAATTATACTCTTCACCTTGTGACATGTCCCGGGTATATTAAATAATCAGGGGAACACACTCACCTCACTTATACTGTTCACCTGGTAACATGTCCCGTGCGTGTTAAACCATCAGGGGAACACACTCTCCTCACTTATACTGTTCACCTGGTAACATGTCCCGTGAGTATTAAACAATCAGGGGAACACACTCTCCTCTCTTACACTGTTCACCTGGTAACATTTCCCTCGTATATTAAACCATCAGGGGAACACACTCGCCTCAATTATACTGTTCACCTGGTACCATGTCCCGTGTATATTTAACCATCAGGGAAACACACTCTCCTCACTTATACTGTTCACCTGGTAACATGTCCCGTGAATATTAAACCATCAGGGGAAAGCACTCTCCTCACTTATACTGTTCACCTGGCAACATGTCCCGTGAATATTTAACCATCAGGGGAACACACTCTCCTCACTTATACTGTTTACCTGGTAAAATGTCCCGTGAGTATTAAACAATCAGGGGAACACACTCTCCTCACTTATACTGTTCACCAGGTAACATGTCCAGTGTATATTAAACCATCAGGGGAACACACTCTCCTCACTTATACTGTTCACCTGGTAACATGTCCCGTGCGTGTTAAACCATGAGGGGAACACAATCTCCTCACTTATACTGTTCACCTGGTAACATGTCCCGTGAGTATTAAACAATCAGGGGAACACACTCTCCTCACTTATACTGTTCACCTGGTAACATGTCCGGTGCGTGTTAAACCATCAGGGGAACACACTCTCCTCACTTATACTGTTCACCTGGTAACATGTCCAGTGTATATTAAACAATCAGGGGAACACACACTCCTCACTTATACTGTTCACCTGGTAACATGTCCCGTGTATATTAAACCATCAGGGGAACACACTCACCTCACTTATACTGTTCACCTGGTAACATGTCCCGTGTATATTAAACCATCAGGGGAACACACTCACCTCACTTATACTGTTCACCTGGTAACATGTCCCGTGAGTATTAAACAATCTGGGGAATACACTCTCCTCACTTATACTGTTCACCAGATAATATGTCCAGTGTATATTAAACCATCAGGGGAACACACTCTCCTCACTTATACTGTTCACCTGGTAACATTTCCCTCGTATATTAAATCATCAGGGGAACACACTCGCCTCACTTATACTGTTCATCTGGTAACATGTCCCGTGTGTATTAAACAATCAGGGGAACACACTCTCCTCACTGATACTGTTCACCTGGTAACATGTCCCGTGCGTGTTAAACCATCAGGGCAACACACTCTCCTCACATATACTGTTCACCTGGTGACATGTCCTTTGTGTATTAAACAATCAGGGGAACACACTCGCCTCACTTACACTGTTCACCTGGTAACATGTCCCGTGTATATTAAACCATCAGGGGAACACACTCTCCTCACTTATACTGTTAACCTGGTGAGATGTCCCGTGAATATTAAACCATCAGGGGAAAGCACTCTCCACACTTATACTGTTCAACTGGTAACATGTCCCGTGCGTATTAAACCAAAAGGGGAGCACACTCTCCTCAGTTATACTGTTCAGCTGGTAACATGTCCCGTGCATATTAAACCATCAGGGGAACACACTCTCCTCACTTATCCAGTTCACTTGGTGAAATGCCCGTGCTTATTAAACCATAAGGGGAACACTCTCTCCTCAATTATACTGTTCAGCTGGTAACATATCCTGTGTGTATTAAACCATCAGGGGAACACACTCTCCTCACTTATACTGTTCATCTGGTAACATGTCCCGTCAGTATGAAACCATCAGGGGAACACACTCTCCTCACTTATGCAGTTCACCTGGTAACATGTCCCGTGAATATTAAACCATCAGGGGAAAGCACTCTCCTCACTTAGACTTTTCTCCTGGTAACATGTCCCGTGCGTATTAAACCATCAGGGGAACACACTCTCCTCACTTACATTGTTCATCTGGTAACATGTCCTGTCAGTATTAAACCATCAGTGGAACACTCTCTCCTCACTTATACTGTTCACCTGGTAACATGTTCTGTTTGCATTAAACCATCAGGGGAACACACTCTCCTCACTTATACTGTTCACCTGGTAACATTTCCCTCGTATATTAAATCATCAGGGGAACACACTCGCCTCACTTACACTGTTCATCTGGTAACATGTCCCGTGTGTATTAAACAATCAGGGGAACACACTCTCCTCACTATACTGTTCACCTGGTAACATGTCCCGTGCGTGTTAAACCATCAGGGCAACACACTCTCCTCACATATACTGTTCACCTGGTGACATGTCCTGTGTGTATTAAACAATCAGGGGAACACACTCGCCTCACTTACACTGTTCACCTGGTAACATGTCCCGTGTATATTAAACCATCAGGGGAAAGCACTCTCCACACTTATACTGTTCAACTGGTAACATGTCCCGTGCGTATTAAACCAAAAGGGGAGCACACTCTCCTCAGTTATACTGTTCAGCTGGTAACATGTCCCGTGCATATTAAACCATCAGGGGAACACACTCTCCTCACTTATACTGTTCATCTGGTAACATGTCCCGTCAGTATGAAACCATCAGGGGAACACACTCTCCTCACTTATGCAGTTCACCTGGTAACATGTCCCGTGAATATTAAACCATCAGGGGAAAGCACTCTCCTCACTTAGACTTTTCTCCTGGTAACATGTCCCGTGCGTATTAAATCATCAGGGGAACACACTCTCCTCACTTACACTGTTCATCTGGTAACATGTCCTGTCAGTATTAAACCATCAGTGGAACACTCTCTCCTCACTTATACTGTTCACCTGGTAACATGTTCTGTTTGCATTAAACCATCAGGGGAACACACTCTCCTCACTTTTACTGTTCACTTGGTAACATGTCCCGTGCGTATTAAACAAAAAGGGGAACACATTCTCCTCACTTATACTGTTCACCTGGTAACATGTCCCGTGCGTATTAAACAAACAGGGGAACACATTCTCCTCACTTATACTGTTCACCTGGTAACATGTCCCGTGTGTATTAAACAATCAGGGGAACACACTCTCCTCACTGATACTGTTCACCTGGTAACATGTCCCGTGCGTATTTAACCAACAGGGGAACACATTCTCCTCACTTATACTGTTCACCTGGTAACATGTCCCGTGTGTATTAAACAATCAGGGGAACACAGTCTCCTCACTTATACTGTTCACTTGATTACATGTCCCGTGCGTATTAAACAAACAGGGAAACACATTCTCCTCACTTATACTGTTCACCTGGTAACATTTCCCTCGTATATTAAATCATCAGGGGAACACACTCGCCTCACTTATACTGTTCATCTGGTAACATGTCCCGTGTGTATTAAACAATCAGGGGAACACACTCTCCTCACTATACTGTTCACCTGATAACATGTCCCGTGCGTGTTAAACCATCAGGGCAACACACTCTCCTCACATATACTGTTCACCTGGTGACATGTCCTGTGTGTATTAAACAATCAGGGGAACACACTCGCCTCACTTACACTGTTCACCTGGTAACATGTCCCGTGTATATTAAACCATCAGGGGAAAGCACTCTCCACACTTATACTGTTCAACTGGTAACATGTCCCGTGCGTATTAAACCAAAAGGGGAGCACACTCTCCTCAGTTATACTGTTCAGCTGGTAACATGTCCCGTGCATATTAAACCATCAGGGGAACACACTCTCCTCACTTATACTGTTCATCTGGTAACATGTCCCGTCAGTATGAAACCATCAGGGGAACACACTCTCCTCACTTATGCAGTTCACCTGGTAACATGTCCCGTGAATATTAAACCATCAGGGGAAAGCACTCTCCTCACTAAGACTTTTCTCCTGGTAACATGTCCCGTGCGTATTAAATCATCAGGGGAACACACTCTCCTCACTTACACTGTTCATCTGGTAACATGTCCTGTCAGTATTAAACCATCAGTGGAACACTCTCTCCTCACTTATACTGTTCACCTGGTAACATGTTCTGTTTGCATTAAACCATCAGGGGAACACACTCTCCTCACTTTTACTGTTCACTTGGTAACATGTCCCGTGCGTATTAAACAAAAAGGGGAACACATTCTCCTCACTTATACTGTTCACCTGGTAACATGTCCCGTGCGTATTAAACAAACAGGGGAACACATTCTCCTCACTTATACTGTTCACCTGGTAACATGTCCCGTGTGTATTAAACAATCAGGGGAACACACTCTCCTCACTGATACTGTTCACCTGGTAACATGTCCCGTGCGTATTTAACCAACAGGGGAACACATTCTCCTCACTTATACTGTTCACCTGGTAACATGTCCCGTGTGTATTAAACAATCAGGGGAACACACTCTCCTCACTTATACTGTTCACTTGATTACATGTCCTGTGTGTATTAAACAATCAGGGGAACACACTCTCCTCACTTATACTGTTCACCTGGTAACATGTCCCGTGTACATTAAACCATCAGGGGAACACACTCTCCTCACTTATGCTGTTCACCTGGTAACATGTCCCGTGTGTATTAAACAATCAGGGGAACACACTCTCCTCACTTATACTGTTCACCTTGTAACATGTCCCGTGTATATTAAACAATCATGGAAACACACTCTCCTCACTTATACTGTTCACTTGGTAACATGTCCCGTGCGTATTAAACAAACAGGGGAACACATTATCCTCAATTATCCTGTTCACCTGGTAACATGTCCTGTGTGTATTAAACCAACAGGGAAACACATTCTCCTCACTTATACTGTTCACCTGGTAACATGTCCCGTGTGTATTAAACAATCAGGGGAACACACTCTCCTCACTTATACTGTTCACTTGGTAACATGTCCCGTGCGTATTAAACAAACAGGGGAACACATTAACCTCAATTATCCTGTTCACCTGGAAACATGTCCCGTGTGTATTAAACAATCAGGGGAACACACTCTCCTCACTTATACTGTTCACTTGGTAACATGTCCCGTGCGTATTAAACAAACAGGAGAACACATTATCCTCAATTATCCTGTTCACCTGGTAACATGTCCTGTGTGTATTAAACAATCAGGGGAACACATTCTCCTCACTTATACTGTTCACTTGGTAACATGTCCCGTGCGTATTAAACAAACAGGGAAACACATTCTCCTCACTTATACTGTTCACCTGGTAACATGTCCCGTGTGTATTAAACAAACAGGGGAAGACATTCTTCTCACTTATACTGTTCACCTGGTAACATGTCCCGTGCGTATTAAACAAACAGGGGAACACATTCTCCTCACTTCTACTGTTCACCTGGTAACATGTCCCGTGCGTATTAAACAAACAGGGGAACACACTCTCCTCACTAATACTGTTCACCTGGTATCATGTCCTGTGTATATTAAACCATCAATGGAACACACTCTCCTCACTTATACCGTTCACCTGGTAACATGTCCCGTGCGTATTAAACAGACAGGGGAACACACTCTCCTCACTAATACTGTTCACCTGGTAACATGTCCTGTGTATATTAAACCATCAATGGAACACACTCTCCTCACTTATAACGTTCACCTGATAACATGTCCCGTGTATATTAAACCATCAGAGGAACACACTCTCCTCACTTATACTGTTTACCTGGTAACATGTCCCGTGTATATTAAACCATCAGGGGAACACACTCTCCTCACTTATACTGTTCACCTAGTCACCTGTCCCGCGTATATTAAACCATCAGGGGAACACACTCTCCTCACTTATACTGTTCACCTGGTAACATGTCCCGTATATATTAAACCATCAGGGGAACACACTCTCCTCACTTATACTGCTCACCTGGTAACATGTCCCGTGTACATTAAACCATCAGGGGAAAACACTCTCCTCACTTATACTGTTCACCTGGTAACATGTCCTGTGTGCATTAAACCATCAGGGGAACATACTCTCCTCACTTATACTGTTCACCTGGTAACATGTCCCCTGTGTATTAAACAATCAGGGGAACACACTCTCCTCACTTATACTGTACATCTGGTAACAAGTCCCGTCAGTATTAAACCATCAGGGGAACACACTCTCCTCACTTATGCTGTTCACCTGGTGACATGTCCTTTGCATATTTAACCATCAGGGGAAAACATTCTGCTCACTTATACTGTTCACGTGGTGACATGTCCCGTGTGTATTAAACAATCAGGGGAACACACTCTCCTCACTTTTACTGTTCACCTGGTAACATGTCGCGTGAGTATTAAACAATCAGGGGAACACACTCTCCTCACTTATACTGTTCACCTGGTAATATGTCCTGTGTATATTAAACCATCAGGGGAAAACACTCTCCTCACTTATACTGTTCACCTGGGAACATGTCCCGTGTATATTAAACCATCAGGGGAACACACTCTCCTCACTTATACTGTTCACCTGTTAACATGTCCCGTGTATATTAAACCATCTGGGGAAAACACTCTCCTCACTTATACTGTTCACCTGGGAACATGTCCCGTGTTTATTAAACCATCAGGGGAACACACTCTCCTCACTTATACTGTTCACCTGGTAACATGTTCCGTGTATATTAAACCATCAGGGGAACACTCTCTCCTCAATTATATATTTCACTTGGTGACATGTCCCGTGTGTATTGAACAAGCAGGGGAACACACTCTCCTCACTTATACTGTTCACCTGGTAAAATGTCCCGTGAGTATTAAACAATCAGGGGAACACACTCTCCTCACTTATACTGTTCACCTGGTAACATGTCCCGTGTATATTAAACCATCAGGGGAACACACTCTCCTCACTTATACTGTTCACCTGGTAACATGTCCCGTGTATATTAAACCATCAGGGGAACACACTCTCCTCACTTATACTGTTCACCTGGTAACATGTCCCGTGTATATTAAACCATCAGGGGAACACACTCTCCTCACTTATACTGTTCACCGGATAACATGTCCCGTGAGTATTAAACAATCAGGGGAACACACTCTCCTCACTTATACTGTTCACCTGGTAACATGTCCCGTGCATGTTAAACCATCAGGGGAACACACTCTCCTCACATATTCTGTTCACCTGGTGACATGTCCCGTCAGTATTAAACAATCAGGGGAACACACTCTCCTCAATTATACTGTTCACCTGGTGCCATGTCCCGGGTATATTAAACAATCCGGGGAAAACACTCTCCTCACTTATACTGTTCACCTGGTAACATGTCCCGTGCGTGTTAAACCATCAGGGGAACACACTCTCCTCACTTATACTGTTCAGCTGGTAACATGTCCCGTGAGTATTAAACCATCAGGGCAACACACTCTCCTCACTTATACTGTTCACCTGTTAACATGTCCCGTGTATATTAAACCATCAGGGGAACACACTCTCCTCACTTATACTGTTCACCTGGGAACATGTCCCGTGTATATTGAACCATCAGGGGAACACACTCTCCTCACTTATACTGTTCACCTGTTAACATGTCCCGTGTATATTAAACCATCAGGGGAACACACTCTCCTCACTTATACTGTTCAGCTGGTAACATGTCCCGTGAGTATTAAACCATCAGGGGAACACACTCTCCTCACTTATACTGTTCACCTGTTAACATGTCCCGTGTATATTAAACAATCAGGGGAACACACTCTCCTCACTTATACTGTTCACCTGGTAACATGTCCCGTGCATATTAAACAATCAGGGGAACACACTCTCCTCACTAATACTGTTCACCTGGTATCATGTCCTGTGTATATTAAACCATCAATGGAACACACTCTCCTCACTTATACTGTTCACCTGGTAACATGTTCCGTGTGCATTAAACAATCAGGGGAACACACTCTCCTCACTTATACTGTTTACCTGGTAACATGTCCCGTGTATATTAAACCATCAGGGGAACACACTCTCCTCACTTATACTGTTCACCTAGTCACCTGTCCCGCGCATATTAAACGATCAGGGGAACACACTCTCCTCACTTATACTGTTCACCTGGTAACATGTCCCGTGTATATTAAACCATCAGGGGAACACACTCTCCTCACTTATACTGCTCACCTGGTAACATGTCCGTGTACATTAAACCATCAGGGGAAAACACTCTCCTCACTTATACTGTTCACCTGGTAACATGTCCTGTGTGCATTAAACCATCAGTGGAACACACTCTCCTCACTTATACTGTTCACCTGGTAACATGTCCCCTGTGTATTAAACAATCAGGGGAACACACTCTCCTCACTTATACTGTACATCTGGTAACATGTCACGTCAGTATTAAACCATCAGGGTTACACACTCTCCTCACTTATGCTGTTCACCTGGTGACATGTCCTTTGCATATTTAACCATCAGGGGAAAACATTCTGCTCACTTATACTGTTCACCTGGTGACATGTCCCGTGTGTATTAAACAATCAGGGGAACACACTCTCCTCACTTATACTGTTCACCTGGTAACATGTCCCATGTATATTTAACCATCAAGGGAACACACTCTCCTCACTTATACTGTTCACCTGGTAACATGTCCCGTGAATATTAAACCATCAGGGGAAAGCACTCTCCTCACTTCTACTGTTCACATGGTAACATGTCCCGTGTGCATTCAACCATCTTTGGAACACTCTCTCCTCACTTATACTGTTCACCTGGTAACATGTCCTGTCTGCATTAAATCATCAGGGGAACACAATCTCCTCACTTATACTGTTCATTTCGTGACATGTCCCGTCAGTATTAAACAATCAGGGGAACACACTCTCCTCAATTATACTCTTCACCTTGTGACATGTCCCGGGTATATTAAATAATCAGGGGAACACACTCACCTCACTTATACTGATCACCTGGTAACATGTCCCGTGCGTGTTAAACCATCAGGGGAACACACTCTCCTCACTTATACTGTTCACCTGGTAACATGTCCCGTGAGTATTAAACAATCAGGGGAACACGCTCTCCTCACTTATACTGTTCACCTGGTAACATTTCCCTCGTATATTAAACCATCAGGGGAACACACTCGCCTCAATTATACTGTTCACCTGGTACCATGTCCCGTGTATATTTAACCATCAGGGGAACACACTCTCCTCACTTATACTGTTCACCTGGTAACATGTCCCGTGAATATTAAACCATCAGGGGAAAGCACTCTCCTCACTTATACTGTTCACCTGGCAACATGTCCCGTGAATATTTAACCATCAGGGGAACACACTCTCCTCACTTATACTGTTTACCTGGTAAAATGTCCCGTGAGTATTAAACAATCAGGGGAACACACTCTCCTCACTTATACTGTTCACCTGGTAACATGTCCCGTGTATATTAAACCATCAGGGGAACACACTCACCTCACTTATACTGTTCACCTGGTAACATGTCCCGTGCGTGTTAAACCATGAGGGGAACACAATCTCCTCACTTCTACTGTTCACCTGGTAACATGTCCCGTGAGTATTAAACAATCAGGGGAACACACTCTCCTCACTTATACTGTTCACCTGGTAACATGTCCCGTGCGTGTTAAACCATCAGGGGAACACACTCTCCTCACTTATACTGTTCACCTGGTAACATGTCCAGTGTATATTAAACAATCAGGGGAACACACACTCCTCACTTATACTGTTCAACTGGTAACATGTCCCGTGTATATTAAACCATCAGGGGAACACACTCACCTCACTTATACTGTTCACCTGGTAACATGTCCCGTGTAAATTAAACCATCAGGGGAACACACTCACCTCACTTATACTGTTCACCTGGTAACATGTCCCGTGAGTATTAAACAATCAGGGGAACACACTCTGCTCACTTATACTGTTCACCTGGTAACATGTCCAGTGTATATTAAACAATCAGGGGAACACACACTCCTCACTTATACTGTTCACCTGGTAACATGTCCCGTGTATATTAAACCATCAGGGGAACACACTCACCTCACTTATACTGTTCACCTGGTAACATGTCCCGTGTATATTAAACCATCAGGGGAATACACTCTCCTCACTTATACTGTTCACCAGATAATATGTCCAGTGTATATTAAACCATCAGGGGAACACATTCTCCTCACTTATACTGTTCACCTGGTGACATGTCCCGTCAGTATTAAACAATCAGGGGAACACAATCTCCTCACTTATACTGTTCATCTCGTGACATGTCCCGTCAGTATTAAACAATCAGGGGAACACACTCTCCTCAATTATACTCTTCACCTTGTGACATGTCCCGGGTATATTAAATAATCAGGGGAACACACTCACCTCACTTATACTGTTCACCTGGTAACATGTCCCGTGCGTGTCAAACCATCAGGGGAACAGACTCTCCTCACTTATACTGTTCACCTGGTAACATGTCCCGTGAGTATTAAACAATCAGGGGAACACACTCTCCTCACTTATACTGTTCACCTGGTAACATTTCCCTCGTATATTAAACCATCAGGGGAACACACTCGCCTCAATTATACTGTTCACCTGGTACCATGTCCCGTGTATATTTAACCATCAGGGGAACACACTCTCCTCACTTATACTGTTCACCTGGTAACATGTCCTGTGAATATTAAACCATCAGGGGAAAGCACTCTCCTCACTTATACTGTTCACCTGGCAACATGTCCCGTGAATATTTAACCATCAGGGGAACACACTCTCCTCACTTATACTGTTTACCTGGTAAAATGTCCCGTGAGTATTAAACAATCAGGGGAACACACTCTCCTCACTTATACTGTTCACCTGGTAACATGTCCCGTGTATATTAAACCATCAGGGGAACACACTCACCTCACTTATACTGTTCACCTGGTAACATGTCCCGTGCGTGTTAAACCATGAGGGGAACACAATCTCCTCACTTATACTGTTCACCTGGTAACATGTCCCGTGAGTATTAAACAATCAGGGGAACACACTCTCCTCACTTATACTGTTCACCTGGTAACATGTCCGGTGCGTGTTAAACCATCAGGGGAACACACTCTCCTCACTTATACTGTTCACCTGGTAACATGTCCAGTGTATATTAAACAATCAGGGGAACACACACTCCTCACTTATACTGTTCACCTGGTAACATGTCCCGTGTATATTAAACCATCAGGGGAACACACTCACCTCACTTATACTGTTCACCTGGTAACATGTCCCGTGTATATTAAACCATCAGGGGAACACACTCTCCTCACTTATACTGTTCACCTGGTAACATGTCCCGTGAGTATTAAACAATCAGGGGAATACACTCTCCTCACTTATACTGTTCACCAGATAATATGTCCAGTGTATATTAAACCATCAGGGGAACACATTCTCCTCACTTATACTGTTCACCTGGTGACATGTCCCGTCAGTATTAAACAATCAGGGGAACACACTCTCCTCACTTATAATGTTCACCTGGTGACATGTCCCGTGTGTATTAAACAATCAGGGGATCACACTCTCCTCAATTATACTGTTCACCTGCTGACATGTCCCGGGTGCATTAAACCATCAGCGGAACACATTCTACTCACTTATACTGTTCACCTGGTAACATGTCCCGTGCGTGTTAAACCATCAGGCGAACACACTCTCCTCACATATACTGTTCACCTGGTGACATGTCCCGTGTTTATTAAACAATCAGGGGAACACACTCTCCTCACTTATACTGTTCACCTGGTAACATGTCCCGTGTATATTTAACCATCAGGGGAACACACTCTCCTCACTTATACTCTTCACCTGGTGACATGTCCTGTGTGTATTAAACAATCAGGGGAACTCACTCTCCTCACTTATACTGTTCACCTGGTAACATGTCCCGTGTGTATTGAACAATCAGGGGAACACACTCTCCTCACTTATACTGTTCACCTGGTAACATGTCCCGTGCGTGTTAAACCATCAGGGGAACACACTCTCCTCACATATGCTGTTCACCTGGGAACATGTCCCGTGTATAATAAACCATCAGGGGAAAAGACTCTCCTCACTTATACTGTTCACCTGGTAACATGTCCCGTGAGTATTAAACAATCAGGGGAACACACTCTCCTCACATATGCTGTTCACCTGGGAACATGTCCCGTGTATAATAAACCATCAGGGGAAAACACTCTCCTCACTTATACTGCTCACCTGGTGACATGTCTTGTGTGTATTAAACAATCAGGGGAACTCACTCTCCTCACTTATACTGTTCACCTGGTAACATGTCCCTTGTATATTTAACCATCAGGGGAATACACTCTCCTCACTTATACTGTTCACCTGGTAACATGTCCCGTGAATATTAAACCATCAGGGGAAAGCACTCTCCTCACTTATACTGTTTACCTGGTAACATGTCCGTGAATATTAAACCATCAGGGGAACACTCTCTCCTCACTTATACTGTTCACCTCGTGACATGTCCCGTCAGTATTAAACAATCAGGGGAACAAACTCTCCTCAATTCTACTCTTCACCTGGTGACATGTCCCGGGTATATTAAACAATCAGGGGAACACACTCTCCTCACTTATACTGTTCACCTGGTAACATGTCCCGTGTGTATTGAACAATCAGGGGAACACACTCTCCTCACTTATACTGTTCACCTGGTAACATGTCCTGTGCGTGTTAAACCATCAGGGGAACAAACTCTCCTCACATATACTGTTCACCTGGGAACATGTCCCGTGTATATTAAACCATCAGGGGAAAACACTCTCCTCACTTATACTGTTCACCTGGTAACATGTCCCGTGAGTATTAAACAATCAGGGGAACACACTCTCCTCACTTACACTGTTCACCAGATAATATGTCCAGTGTATATTAAAGCATCAGCGGAACACACTCTACTCACTTATACTGTTCACCTGGTAACATGTCCCGTGCGTGTTAAACCATCAGGGGAACACACTCTCCTCACATATACTGTTCACCTGGTGACATGTCCCGTGTGTATTAAACAATCAGGGGAACACACTCTCCTCACTTATACTGTTCACCTGGTAAAATGTCCCGTGAGTATTAAACAATCAGGGGAACACACTGTCCTCACTTATACTGTTCACCTGGTAATATGTCGAGTGTATATTAAACAATCAGGGGAACACACACTCCTCACTTATACTGTTCACCTGGTAACATGTCCCGTGTATATTAAACCATCAGGGGAACACACTCTCCTCACTTATACTGTTCACCTGGTGACATGTCCCGTCAGTATTAAACAATCAGGGGAACACACTCTCCTCAATGAGACTGTTCACCTGGTAACATGTCCCGTGCGTGTTAAACCATCAGGGGAAGACACTCTCCTCACTTCTACTGTTCACCTGGTAACATGTCCCGTGAGTATTAAACCATCAGGGGAACACATTCTCCTCACTTATACTGTTCACCTGGTGACATGTCCCGTCAGTATTAAACAATCAGGGGATCACACTCTCCTCAATTATACTGTTCACCTGCTGACATGTCCCGGGTGCATTAAACCATCAGCGGAACACATTCTACTCACTTATACTGTTCACCTGGTAACATGTCCCGTGCGTGTTAAACCATCAGGCGAACACACTCTCCTCACATATACTGTTCACCTGGTGACATGTCCCGTGTTTATTAAACAATCAGGGGAACACACTCTCCTCACTTATACTGTTCACCTGGTAACATGTCCCGTGTATATTTAACCATCAGGGGAACACACTCTCCTCACTTATACTCTTCACCTGGTGACATGTCCTGTGTATATTAAACAATCAGGGGAACTCACTCTCCTCACTTATACTGTTCACCTGGTAACATGTCCCGTGTGTATTGAACAATCAGGGGAACACATTCTACTCACTTATACTGTTCACCTGGTAACATGTCCCGTGCGTGTTAAACCATCAGGCGAACACACTCTCCTCACTTATACTGTTCACCTGGTAACATGTCCCGTGCGTGTTAAACCATCAGGGGAACACACTCTCCTCACTTATACTGTTCACCTGGTAACATGTCCCGTGTATATTAAACCATCAGGGGAATACACTCTCCTCACTTATACTGTTCACCAGATAATATGTCCAGTGTATATTAAACCATCAGGGGAACACATTCTCCTCACTTATACTGTTCACCTGGTGACATGTCCCGTCAGTATTAAACAATCAGGGGAACACAATCTCCTCACTTATACTGTTCATCTCGTGACATGTCCCGTCAGTATTAAACAATCAGGGGAACACACTCTCCTCAATTATACTCTTCACCTTGTGACATGTCCCGGGTATATTAAATAATCAGGGGAACACACTCACCTCACTTATACTGTTCACCTGGTAACATGTCCCGTGCGTGTTAAACCATCAGGGGAACACACTCTCCTCACTTATACTGTTCACCTGGTAACATTTCCCTCGTATATTAAACCATCAGGGGAACACACTCGCCTCAATTATACTGTTCACCTGGTACCATGTCCCGTGTATATTTAACCATCAGGGGAACACACTCTCCTCACTTATACTGTTCACCTGGTAACATGTCCCGTGAATATTAAACCATCAGGGGAAAGCACTCTCCTCACTTATACTGTTCACCTGGCAACATGTCCCGTGAATATTTAACCATCAGGGGAACACACTCTCCTCACTTATACTGTTTACCTGGTAAAATGTCCCGTGAGTATTAAACAATCAGGGGAACACACTCTCCTCACTTATACTGTTCACCTGGTAACATGTCCCGTGTATATTAAACCATCAGGGGAACACACTCACCTCACTTATACTGTTCACCTGGTAACATGTCCCGTGCGTGTTAAACCATGAGGGGAACACAATCTCCTCACTTATACTGTTCACCTGGTAACATGTCCCGTGAGTATTAAACAATCAGGGGAACACACTCTCCTCACTTATACTGTTCACCTGGTAACATGTCCCGTGCGTGTTAAACCATCAGGGGAACACACTCTCCTCACTTATACTGTTCACCTGGTAACATGTCCAGTGTATATTAAACAATCAGGGGAACACACTCTCCTCACTTATACTGTTCACCTGGTAACATGTCCCGTGCGTGTTAAACCATCAGGGGAACACACTCTCCTCACATATGCTGTTCACCTGGGAACATGTCCCGTGTATAATAAACCATCAGGGGAAAACACTCTCCTCACTTATACTGTTCACCTGGTAACATGTCCCGTGAGTATTAAACAATCAGGGGAACACACTCTCCTCACATATGCTGTTCACCTGGGAACATGTCCCGTGTATAATAAACCATCAGGGGAAAACACTCTCCTCACTTATACTGTTCACCTGGTAACATGTCCCTTGTATATTTAACCATCAAGGGAATACACTCTCCTCACTTATACTGTTCACCTGGTAACATGTCCCGTGAATATTAAACCATCAGGGGAAAGCACTCTCCTCACTTATACTGTTCACCTGGTAACATGTCCGTGAATATTAAACCATCAGGGGAACACTCTCTCCTCACTTATACTGTTCACCTCGTGACATGTCCCGTCAGTATTAAACAATCAGGGGAACAAACTCTCCTCAATTCTGCTCTTCACCTGGTGACATGTCCCGGGTATATTAAACAATCAGGGGAACACACTCTCCTCACTTATACTGTTCACCTGGTAACATGTCCCGTGTGTATTGAACAATCAGGGGAACACACTCTCCTCACTTATACTGTTCACCTGGTAACATGTCCTGTGCGTGTTAAACCATCAGGGGAACAAACTCTCCTCACATATACTGTTCACCTGGGAACATGTCCCGTGTATATTAAACCATCAGGGGAAAACACTCTCCTCACTTATACTGTTCACCTGGTAACATGTCCCGTGTATATTAAACAATCAGGGGAACACACTCTCCTAACTTACACTGTTCACCAGATAATATGTCCAGTGTATATTAAAGCATCAGCGGAACACACTCTACTCACTTATACTGTTCACCTGGTAACATGTCCCGTGCGTGTTAAACCATCAGGGGAACACACTCTCCTCACATATACTGTTCACCTGGTGACATGTCCCGTGTGTATTAAACAATCAGGGGAACACACTCTCCTCACTTATACTGTTCACCTGGTAAAATGTCCCGTGAGTATTAAACAATCAGGGGAACACACTGTCCTCACTTATACTGTTCACCTGGTAATATGTCGAGTGTATATTAAACAATCAGGGGATCACACTCTCCTCACTTATACTGTTCACCTGGTGACATGTCCCGTCAGTATTAAACAATCAGGGGAACACACTCTTCTCAATTATACTGTTCACCTGGTAACATGTCCCGTGCGTGTTAAACCATCAGGGGAAGACACTCTCCTCACTTCTACTGTTCCCCTGGTAACATGTGCCGTGAGTATTAAACCATCAGGGGAACACATTCTCCTCACTTATACTGTTCACCTGGTGACATGTCCCGTCAGTATTAAACAATCAGGGGATCACACTCTCCTCAATTATACTGTTCACCTGCTGACATGTCCCGGGTGCATTAAACCATCAGCGGAACACATTCTACTCACTTATACTGTTCACCTGGTGACATGTCCCGTCAGTATTAAACAATCAGGGGAACACACTCTCCTCAATTATACTGTTCACCTGGTAACATGTCCCGTGCGTGTTAAACCATCAGGGGAAGACACTCTCCTCACTTCTACTGTTCACCTGGTAACATGTCCCGTGAGTATTAAACCATCAGGGGAACACATTCTCCTCACTTATACTGTTCACCAGATAACATGTCCTGTGTATATTAAACAATCAGGGGAACTCACTCTCCTCACTTATACTGTTCACCTGGTAACATGTCCCGTGTGTATGGAACAATCAGGGGAACACACTCTCCTCACTTATACTGTTCACCTGGTAACAAGTCCCGTGCGTGTTAAACCATCAGGGGAACACACTCTCCTCACTTATACTGTTCACCTGGTAACATGTCCCGTGTATATTAAACCATCAGGGGAATACACTCTCCTCACTTATACTGTTCACCAGATAATATGTCCAGTGTATATTAAACCATCAGGGGAGCACAATCTCCTCACTTATACTGTTCATCTCGTGACATGTCCCGTCAGTATTAAACAATCAGGGGAACACACTCTCCTCAATTATACTCTTCACCTTGTGACATGTCCCGGGTATATTAAATAATCAGGGGAACACACTCACCTCACTTATACTGTTCACCTGGTAACATGTCCCGTGCATGTTAAACCATCAGGGGAACACACTCTCCTCACTTATACTGTTCACCTGGTAACATGTCCCGTGAGTATTAAACAATCAGGGGAACACACTCTCCTCACTTATACTGTTCACCTGGTAACATTTCCCTCGTATATTAAACCATCAGGGGAACACACTCGCCTCAATTATACTGTTCACCTGGTACCATGTCCCGTGTATATTTAACCATCAGGGGAACACACTCTCCTCACTTATACTGTTCACCTGGTAACATGTCCCGTGAATATTAAACCATCAGGGGAAAGCACTCTCCTCACTTATACTGTTCACCTGGCAACATGTCCCGTGAATATTTAACCATCAGGGGAACACACTCTCCTCACTTATACTGTTTACCTGGTAAAATGTCCCGTGAGTATTAAACAATCAGGGGAACACACTCTCCTCACTTATACTGTTCACCTGGTAACATGTCCCGTGTATATTAAACCATCAGGGGAACACACTCACCTCACTTATACTGTTCACCTGGTAACATGTCCCGTGCGTGTTAAACCATGAGGGGAACACAAACTCCTCACTTATACTGTTCACCTGGTAACATGTCCCGTGAGTATTAAACAATCAGGGGAACACACTCTCCTCACTTATACTGTTCACCTGGTAACATGTCCCGTGCGTGTTAAACCATCAGGGGAACACACTCTCCTCACTTATACTGTTCACCTGGTAACATGTCCAGTGTATATTAAACCATCAGGGGAACACACTCTCCTCACTTATACTGTTCACCTGGTAACATGTCCCGTGAGTATTAAACAATCAGGGGAATACACTCTCCTCACTTATACTGTTCACCAGATAATATGTCCAGTGTATATTAAACCATCAGGGGAACACATTCTCCTCTCTTATACTGTTCACCTGGTAACATGTCCTGTGCGTGTTAAACCATCAGGGGAACAAACTCTCCTCACATATACTGTTCACCTGGGAACATGTCCCGTGTATATTAAACCATCAGGGGAAAACACTCTCCTCACTTATACTGTTCACCTGGTAACATGTCCCGTGAGTATTAAACAATCAGGGGAACACACTCTCCTCACTTACACTGTTCACCAGATAATATGTCCAGTGTATATTAAAGCATCAGCGGAACACACTCTACTCACTTATACTGTTCACCTGGTAACATGTCCCGTGCGTGTTAAACCATCAGGGGAACACACTCTCCTCACATATACTGTTCACCTGGTGACATGTCCCGTGTGTATTAAACAATCAGGGGAACACACTCTCCTCACTTATACTGTTCACCTGGTAAAATGTCCCGTGAGTATTAAACAATCAGGGGAACACACTGTCCTCACTTATACTGTTCACCTGGTAATATGTCGAGTGTATATTAAACAATCAGGGGAACACACACTCCTCACTTATACTGTTCACCTGGTAACATGTCCCGTGTATATTAAACCATCAGGGGAACACACTCTCCTCACTTATACTGTTCACCTGGTGACATGTCCCGTCAGTATTAAACAATCAGGGGAACACACTCTCCTCAATTATACTGTTCACCTGGTAACATGTCCCGTGCGTGTTAAACCATCAGGGGAAGACACTCTCCTCACTTCTACTGTTCACCTGGTAACATGTCCCGTGAGTATTAAACCATCAGGGGAACACATTCTCCTCACTTATACTGTTCACCTGGTGACATGTCCCGTCAGTATTAAACAATCAGGGGATCACACTCTCCTCAATTATACTGTTCACCTGCTGACATGTCCCGGGTGCATTAAACCATCAGCGGAACACATTCTACTCACTTATACTGTTCACCTGGTAACATGTCCCGTGCGTGTTAAACCATCAGGCGAACACACTCTCCTCACATATACTGTTCACCTGGTGACATGTCCCGTGTTTATTAAACAATCAGGGGAACACACTCTCCTCACTTATACTGTTCACCTGGTAACATGTCCCGTGTATATTTAACCATCAGGGGAACACACTCTCCTCACTTATACTCTTCACCTGGTGACATGTCCTGTGTATATTAAACAATCAGGGGAACTCACTCTCCTCACTTATACTGTTCACCTGGTAACATGTCCCGTGTGTATTGAACAATCAGGGGAACACACTCTCCTCACTTATACTGTTCACCTGGTAACATGTCCCGTGCGTGTTAAACCATCAGGGGAACACACTCTCCTCACATATGCTGTTCACCTGGTAACATGTCCCGTGTATAATAAACCATCAGGGGAAAACACTCTCCTCACTTATACTGTTCACCTGGTAACATGTCCCGTGAGTATTAAACAATCAGGGGAACACACTCTCCTCACTTATACTGTTCACCTGGTAACATGTCCCGTGCGTGTTAAACCATCAGGGAAACACACTCTCCTCACTTATACTGTTCACCTGGTGACATGTCCTGTGTGTATTAAACAATCAGGGGAACACACTCTCCTCACTTATACTGTTCACCTGGTAACATGTCCCTTGTATATTTAACCATCAGGGGAATACACTCTCCTCACTTATACTGTTCACCTGGTAACATGTCCCGTGAATATTAAACCATCAGGGGAAAGCACTCTCCTCACTTATACTGTTCACCTGGTAACATGTCCCGTGTGCATTAAACCATCAGTGGAACACTCTCTCCTCACTTATACTGTTCACCTGGTAACATGTCCTGTGTGCATTAAAGCATCAGGGGAACACACTCTCCTCACTTATACTGTTCACCTCGTGACATGTCCCGTAAGTATTAAACAATCAGGGGAACACACTCTCCTCAATTCTACTCTTCACCTGGTGACATGTCCCGGGTATATTAAACAATCAGGGGAACACACTCTCCTCACTTATACTGTTCACATGGTAACATGTCCCGTGCGTGTTAAACCATCAGGGGAACACACTCTCCTCACAAATACTGTTCACCTGGTGACATGTCCCGTGTTAATTAAACAATCAGGGGAACACACTCTCCTCACTTATACTGTTCACCTGGTAACATGTCCCGTGTGTATTGAACAATCAGGGGAATACACTCTCCTCACTTATACTGTTCAATTGGTAACATGTCCTGTGCGTGTTAAACCATCAGGGGAACAAACTCTCCTCACATATACTGTTCACCTGGGAACATGTCCCGTGTATATTAAACCATAAGGGGAAAATACTCTCCTCACTTATACTGTTCACCTGGTAACATGTCCCGTGAGTATTAAACAATCAGGGGAACACACTCTCCTCACTTATACTATTCACCAGATAATATGTCCAGTGTATATTAAAGCATCAGCGGAACACACTCTACGCACTTATACTGTTCACCTGGTAACATGTCCCGTGCGTGTTAAACCAGCAGGGGAACACACTCTCCTCACATAGACTGTTCACCTGGTGACATGTCCCGTGTGTATTAAACAATCAGGGGAACACACTCTCCTCACTTATAATGTTCACCTGGTAACATGTCCCGTGCGTGTTAAACCATCAGGGGAACACACTCTCCTCACTTATACTGTTCACCTGGTAAAATGTCCCGTGAGTATTAAACAATCAGGGGAACACACTCTCCTCACTTATACTGTTCACCTGGTGACATGTCCCGTCAGTATTAAACAATCAGGGGAACACACTCTCTTCAATTATACTTTTCACCTGGTAACATGTCCCGTGTATATTAAACCATCAGGGGAACACACTCTCCTCACTTATACTGTTCACCTGGTGACATGTCCCGTCAGTATTAAACAATCAGGGGAACACACTCTCCTCAATTATACTGTTCACCTGGTAACATGTCCTGTGCGTGTTAAACCATCAGTGGAACACACTCTCCTCACTTATACTGTTCACCTGGTAACATGTCCCGTGAGTATTAAACAATCAGGGGAACACACTCTCCTCACTTATACTGTTCACCAGATAATATGTCCAGTGTATATTAAACCACCAGGGGAACACACACTCCTCACTTATACTGTTCACCTGGTAACATGTCCTGTTTGTATTAAACAATCAGGGGAATACACTCTCCTCACTTATACTGTTCACCTGGTAACATGTCCCCTGTATATTAAACCATCAGGGGAACACACTCTCCTCACTTATACTTTTCACCTGGGAACATGTCCCGTGTGCATTAAACCATCAGGGGAACACACTCTCCTCACTTATACTGTTCACCTGGTAACATGTCCCGTGTGTATTGAAGAATCAGGGGAACACACTCTCCTCACTTATACATTTCATCTGGTGAAATGTCCCGTGTGTATTAAACAATCAGGGGAACACACTCTCCTCACTTATACAGTTCATCTGGTAACATGTCCCGTGTGTATTAAACAATCACGGGAACACACTCTCCTCAATTATACAGTTCACCTGGTAACATGTCCCGTGTGTATTGAAGAATCAGGGGAACACACTCTCCTCACTTATACATTTCATCTGGTGAAATGTCCCGTGTGTATTAAACAATCAGGGGAACACTCTCTCCTCACTTATACAGTTCATCTGGTAACATGTCCCGTGTGTATTAAACAATCAGGGGAACACACTCTCCTCAATTATACAGTTCATCTGGTAACATGTCCCGTGTGTATTAAACAATCAGGGGAACACACTCTCCTCACTTATACTGTTCACCTGGTAACATGTCCCGTGAATATTAAACCAACAGGGGAACACACTCTCCTCACTTATACTTTTCACCTCGTGACATGTCCCGTCATTACTAAACAATCAGGGGAACACACTCTCCTCAATTCTATTCTTCACCTGGTGACATGTCCCGGGTATATTCAACAATCAGGGGAATACACTCTCCTCACTTATACTGTTCACCTGGTAACATGTCCTGTGTATATTAAACCAACAGGGGAACAAACTCTCCTCACTTATACTGTTCACCTGGTAACATGTCCCGTGTATATTAAACCATCAGGGGAACACACTCTCCTCACTTATACTTTTCACCTGGGAACATGTCCCGTGTGCATTAAACCATCAGGGGAACACACTCTCCTCACTTATACTGTTCACCTGGTAACATGTCCCGTGTGTATTGAAGAATCAGGGGAACACACTCTCCTCACTTATACATTTCATCTGGTGAAATGTCCCGTGTGTATTAAACAATCAGGGGAACACTCTCTCCTCACTTATACAGTTCATCTGGTAACATGTCCCGTGTGTATTAAACAATCAGGGGAACACACTCTCCTCACTTATACATTTCATCTGGTAACATGTCCCGTGTGTATTAAACAATCAGGGGAACACACTCTCCTCACTTATACTGTTCACCTGGTAACATGTCCCGTGAATATTAAACCAACAGGGGAAAACACTCTCCTCACTTATACTTCTCACCTCGTGACATGTCCCGTCAGTATTAAACAATCAGGGGAACACACTCTCCTCAATTCTACTGTTCACCTGGTAACATGTCCCGTGTATATTAAACCATCAGCGGAACACACTCTACGCACTTATACTGTTCACCTGGTAACATGTCCCGTGCGTGTTAAACCAGCAGGGGAACACACTCTCCTCACATAGACTGTTCACCTGTTGACATGTCCCGTGTGTATTAAACAATCAGGGGAACACACTCTGCTCACTTATAATGTTCACCTGGTAACATGTCCCGTGCGTGTTAAACCATCAGGGGAACACACTCTCCTCACTTATACTGTTCACCTGGTAAAATGTCCCGTGAGTATTAAACAATCAGGGGAACACACTCTCCTCACTTATACTGTTCACCTGGTGACATGTCCCGTCAGTATTAAACAATCAGGGGAACACACTCTCTTCAATTATACTGTTCACCTGGTAACATGTCCCGTGTATATTAAACAATCAGGGGAACACACTCTCCTCACTTATACTGTTCACCTGGTGACATGTCCCGTCAGTATTAAACAATCAGGGGAACACACTCTCCTCAATTATACTGTTCACCTGGTAACATGTCCTGTGCGTGTTAAACCATCAGTGGAACACACTCTCCTCACTTATACTGTTCACCTGGTAACATGTCCCCTGTATATTAAACCATCAGGGGAACACACTCTCCTCACTTATACTTTTCACCTGGGAACATGTCCCGTGTGCATTAAACCATCAGGGGAACACACTCTCCTCACTTATACTGTTCACCTGGTAACATGTCCCGTGTGTATTGAAGAATCAGGGGAACACACTCTCCTCACTTATACATTTCATCTGGTGAAATGTCCCGTGTGTATTAAACAATCAGGGGAACACACTCTCCTCACTTATACAGTTCATCTGGTAACATGTCCCGTGTGTATTAAACAATCACGGGAACACACTCTCCTCAATTATACAGTTCACCTGGTAACATGTCCCGTGTGTATTGAAGAATCAGGGGAACACACTCTCCTCACTTATACATTTCATCTGGTGAAATGTCCCGTGTGTATTAAACAATCAGGGGAACACTCTCTCCTCACTTATACAGTTCATCTGGTAACATGTCCCGTGTGTATTAAACAATCAGTGGAACACACTCTCCTCAATTATACAGTTCATCTGGTAACATGTCCCGTGTGTATTAAACAATCAGGGGAACACACTCTCCTCACTTATACTGTTCACCTGGTAACATGTCCCGTGAATATTAAACCAACAGGGGAACACACTCTCCTCACTTATACTTTTCACCTCGTGACATGTCCCGTCATTACTAAACAATCAGGGGAACACACTCTCCTCAATTCTATTCTTCACCTGGTGACATGTCCCGGGTATATTCAACAATCAGGGGAATACACTCTCCTCACTTATACTGTTCACCTGGTAACATGTCCTGTGTATATTAAACCAACAGGGGAACAAACTCTCCTCACTTATACTGTTCACCTGGTAACATGTCCCGTGTATATTAAACCATCAGGGGAACACACTCTCCTCACTTATACTTTTCACCTGGGAACATGTCCCGTGTGCATTAAACCATCAGGGGAACACACTCTCCTGACTTGTACTGTTCACCTGGTAACATGTCCCGTGTGTATTGAAGAATCAGGGGAACACACTCTCCTCACTTATACATTTCATCTGGTGAAATGTCCCGTGTGTATTAAACAATCAGGGGAACACTCTCTCCTCACTTATACAGTTCATCTGGTAACATGTCCCGTGTGTATTAAACAATCAGGGGAACACACTCTCCTCACTTATACATTTCATCTGGTAACATGTCCCGTGTGTATTAAACAATCAGGGGAACACACTCTCCTCACTTATACTCTTCACCTGGTAACATGTCCCGTGAATATTAAACCAACAGGGGAAAACACTCTCCTCACTTATACTTCTCACCTCGTGACATGTCCCGTCAGTATTAAACAATCAGGGGAACACACTCTCCTCAATTCTACTGTTCACCTGGTAACATGTCCCGTGTATATTAAACCATCAGCGGAACACACTCTACGCACTTATACTGTTCACCTGGTAACATGTCCCGTGCGTGTTAAACCAGCAGGGGAACACACTCTCCTCACATAGACTGTTCACCTGTTGACATGTCCCGTGTGTATTAAACAATCAGGGGAACACACTCTGCTCACTTATAATGTTCACCTGGTAACATGTCCCGTGCGTGTTAAACCATCAGGGGAACACACTCTCCTCACTTATACTGTTCACCTGGTAAAATGTCCCGTGAGTATTAAACAATCAGGGGAACACACTCTCCTCACTTATACTGTTCACCTGGTGACATGTCCCGTCAGTATTAAACAATCAGGGGAACACACTCTCTTCAATTATACTGTTCACCTGGTAACATGTCCCGTGTATATTAAACAATCAGGGGAACACACTCTCCTCACTTATACTGTTCACCTGGTGACATGTCCCGTCAGTATTAAACAATCAGGGGAACACACTCTCCTCAATTATACTGTTCACCTGGTAACATGTCCTGTGCGTGTTAAACCATCAGTGGAACACACTCTCCTCACTTATACTGTTCACCTGGTAACATGTCCCCTGTATATTAAACCATCAGGGGAACACACTCTCCTCACTTATACTTTTCACCTGGGAACATGTCCCGTGTGCATTAAACCATCAGGGGAACACACTCTCCTCACTTATACTGTTCACCTGGTAACATGTCCCGTGTGTATTGAAGAATCAGGGGAACACACTCTCCTCACTTATACATTTCATCTGGTGAAATGTCCCGTGTGTATTAAACAATCAGGGGAACACACTCTCCTCACTTATACAGTTCATCTGGTAACATGTCCCGTGTGTATTAAACAATCACGGGAACACACTCTCCTCAATTATACAGTTCACCTGGTAACATGTCCCGTGTGTATTGAAGAATCAGGGGAACACACTCTCCTCACTTATACATTTCATCTGGTGAAATGTCCCGTGTGTATTAAACAATCAGGGGAACACTCTCTCCTCACTTATACAGTTCATCTGGTAACATGTCCCGTGTGTATTAAACAATCAGGGGAACACACTCTCCTCAATTATACAGTTCATCTGGTAACATGTCCCGTGTGTATTAAACAATCAGGGGAACACACTCTCCTCACTTATACTGTTCACCTGGTAACATGTCCCGTGAATATTAAACCAACAGGGGAACACACTCTCCTCACTTATACTTTTCACCTCGTGACATGTCCCGTCAGTACTAAACAATCAGGGGAACACACTCTCCTCAATTCTATTCTTCACCTGGTGACATGTCCCGGGTATATTCAACAATCAGGGGAATACACTCTCCTCACTTATACTGTTCACCTGGTAACATGTCCCGTGTATATTAAACCATCAGGGGAACACACTCTCCTCACTTATACTTTTCACCTGGGAACATGTCCCGTGTGCATTAAACCATCAGGGGAACACACTCTCCTCACTTATACTGTTCACCTGGTAACATGTCCCGTGTGTATTGAAGAATCAGGGGAACACACTCTCCTCACTTATACATTTCATCTGGGAACATGTCCCGTGTGTATTAAACAATCAGGGGAACACACTCTCCTCACTTATACTGTTCACCTGGTAACATGTCCCGTGAATATTAAACCAACAGGGGAACACACTCTCCTCACTTATACTTTTCACCTCGTGACATGTCCCGTCAGTACTAAACAATCAGGGGAACACACTCTCCTCAATTCTATTCTTCATCTGGTGAAATGTCCCGTGTGTATTAAACAATCAGGGGAACACTCTCTCCTCACTTATACAGTTCATCTGGTAACATGTCCCGTGTGTATTAAACAATCAGGGGAACACACTCTCCTCACTTATACATTTCATCTGGTAACATGTCCCGTGTGTATTAAACAATCAGGGGAACACACTCTCCTCACTTATACTGTTCACCTGGTAACATGTCCCGTGAATATTAAACCAACAGGGGAAAACACTCTCCTCACTTATACTTCTCACCTCGTGACATGTCCCGTCAGTATTAAACAATCAGGGGAACACACTCTCCTCAATTCTACTCTTCACCTGGTAACATGTCCCGTGCGTGTTAACCCATCAGGGGAACACACTCTCCTCACTTATACTGTTCACCTGGTAACATGTCCCGTGTATATTAAACAATCAGGGGATCACACACTCCTCACTTATACTGTTCACCTGGTAACATGTCCCGTGTATATTAAACCATCAGGGGAACACACTCTCCTCACTTATACTGTTCACCTGGTAACATTTCCCTCGTATATTAAACCATCAGGGGAACACACTCGCCTCACTTATCCTGTTCACCTGGTAACATGTCCCGTGTGTATTAAACAATCAGGGGAACACACTCTCCTCACTTATACTGTTCACCTGGTAACATGTCCCGTGCGTGTTAAATCATCAGGGGAACACACTCTCCTCACTTATACTGTTCACCTGGTAACATGTCCCGTGAGTATTAAACAATCAGGGGAACACACTCTCCTCACTTATACTGTTCACCTGGTAACATGTCCCGTGCGTGTTAAACCATCAGGGGAACACACTCTCCTCACATATACTGTTCACCTGGTGACATGTCCCGTGTGTATTAAACAATCAGGGGAACACACTCTCCTCACTTATACTGTTCACCTGGTAAAATGTCCCGTGAGTATTAAACAATCAGGGGAACACACTGTCCTCACTTATACTGTTCACCTGGTAATATGTCGAGTGTATATTAAACAATCAGGGGAACACACACTCCTCACTTATACTGTTCACCTGGTAACATGTCCCGTGTATATTAAACCATCAGGGGAACACACTCTCCTCACTTATACTGTTCACCTGGTGACATGTCCCGTCAGTATTAAACAATCAGGGGAACACACTCTCCTCAATTATACTGTTCACCTGGTAACATGTCCCGTGCGTGTTAAACCATCAGGGGAAGACACTCTCCTCACTTCTACTGTTCACCTGGTAACATGTCCCGTGAGTATTAAACCATCAGGGGAACACATTCTCCTCACTTATACTGTTCACCTGGTGACATGTCCCGTCAGTATTAAACAATCAGGGGATCACACTCTCCTCAATTATACTGTTCACCTGCTGACATGTCCCGGGTGCATTAAACCATCAGCGGAACACATTCTACTCACTTATACTGTTCACCTGGTAACATGTCCCGTGCGTGTTAAACCGTCAGGCGAACACACTCTCCTCACATATACTGTTCACCTGGTGACATGTCCCGTGTTTATTAAACTATCAGGGGAACACACTCTCCTCACTTATACTGTTCACCTGGTAACATGTCCCGTGTATATTTAACCATCAGGGGAACACACTCTCCTCACTTATACTCTTCACCTGGTGACATGTCCTGTGTATATTAAACAATCAGGGGAACTCACTCTCCTCACTTATACTGTTCACCTGGTAACATGTCCCGTGTGTATTGAACAATCAGGGGAACACACTCTCCTCACTTATACTGTTCACCTGGTAACATGTCCCGTGCGTGTTAAACCATCAGGGGAACACACTCTCCTCACATATGCTGTTCACCTGGGAACATGTCCCGTGTATAATAAACCATCAGGGGAAAACACTCTCCTCACTTATACTGTTCACCTGGTAACATGTCCCGTGAGTATTAAACAATCAGGGGAACACACTCTCCTCACTTATACTGTTCACCTGGTAACATGTCCCGTGCGTGTTAAACCATCAGGGGAACACACTCTCCTCACTTATACTCTTCACCTGGTGACATGTCCTGTGTGTATTAAACAATCAGGGGAACACACTCTCCTCACTTATACTGTTCACCTGGTAACATGTCCCTTGTCTATTTAACCATCAGGTGAATACACTCTCCTCACTTATACTGTTCACCTGGTGACATGTCCCGTGAATATTAAACCATCAGGGGAAAGCACTCTCCTCACTTATACTGTTCACCTGGTAACATGCCCCGTGTGCATTAAACCATCAGTGGAACACACTCTCCTCACTTATACTGTTCACCTGGTAACATGTCCCGTGAATATTAAACCAACAGGGGAAAACACTCTCCTCACTTATACTTCTCACCTCGTGACATGTCCCGTCAGTATTAAACAATCAGGGGAACACACTCTCCTCAATTCTACTCTTCACCTGGTAACATGTCCCGTGCGTGTTAACCCATCAGGGGAACACACTCTCCTCACTTATACTGTTCACCTGGTAACATGTCCCGTGTATATTAAACAATCAGGGGAACACACACTCCTCACTTATACTGTTCACCTGGTAACATGTCCCGTGTATATTAAACCATCAGGGGAACACACTCTCCTCACTTATACTGTTCACCTGGTAACATTTCCCTCGTATATTAAACCATCAGGGGAACACACTCGCCTCACTTATCCTGTTCACCTGGTAACATGTCCCGTGTGTATTAAACAATCAGGGGAACACACTCTCCTCACTTATACTGTTCACCTGGTAACATGTCCCGTGCGTGTTAAATCATCAGGGGAACACACTCTCCTCACTTATACTGTTCACCTGGTAACATGTCCCGTGAGTATTAAACAGTCAGGGGAACACACTCTCCTCACTTATACTGTTCACCTGGTAACATGTCCCGTGCGTGTTAAACCATCAGGGGAACACACTCTCCTCACATATACTGTTCACCTGGTGACATGTCCCGTGTGTATTAAACAATCAGGGGAACACACTCTCCTCACTTATACTGTTCACCTGGTAAAATGTCCCGTGAGTATTAAACAATCAGGGGAACACACTGTCCTCACTTATACTGTTCACCTGGTAATATGTCGAGTGTATATTAAACAATCAGGGGAACACACACTCCTCACTTATACTGTTCACCTGGTAACATGTCCCGTGTATATTAAACCATCAGGGGAACACACTCTCCTCACTTATACTGTTCACCTGGTGACATGTCCCGTCAGTATTAAACAATCAGGGGAACACACTCTCCTCAATTATACTGTTCACCTGGTAACATGTCCCGTGCGTGTTAAACCATCAGGGGAAGACACTCTCCTCACTTCTACTGTTCACCTGGTAACATGTCCCGTGAGTATTAAACCATCAGGGGAACACATTCTCCTCACTTATACTGTTCACCTGGTGACATGTCCCGTCAGTATTAAACAATCAGGGGATCACACTCTCCTCAATTATACTGTTCACCTGCTGACATGTCCCGGGTGCATTAAACCATCAGCGGAACACATTCTACTCACTTATACTGTTCACCTGGTAACATGTCCCGTGCGTGTTAAACCATCAGGCGAACACACTCTCCTCACATATACTGTTCACCTGGTGACATGTCCCGTGTTTATTAAACAATCAGGGGAACACACTCTCCTCACTTATACTGTTCACCTGGTAACATGTCCCGTGTATATTTAACCATCAGGGGAACACACTCTCCTCACTTATACTCTTCACCTGGTGACATGTCCTGTGTATATTAAACAATCAGGGGAACTCACTCTCCTCACTTATACTGTTCACCTGGTAACATGTCCCGTGTGTATTGAACAATCAGGGGAACACACTCTCCTCACTTATACTGTTCACCTGGTAACATGTCCCGTGCGTGTTAAACCATCAGGGGAACACACTCTCCTCACATATGCTGTTCACCTGGGAACATGTCCCGTGTATAATAAACCATCAGGGGAAAACACTCTCCTCACTTATACTGTTCACCTGGTAACATGTCCCGTGAGTATTAAACAATCAGGGGAACACACTCTCCTCACTTATACTGTTCACCTGGTAACATGTCCCGTGCGTGTTACACCATCAGGGGAACACACTCTCCTCACTTATACTCTTCACCTGGTGACATGTCCTGTGTGTATTAAACAATCAGGGGAACACACTCTCCTCACTTATACTGTTCACCTGGTAACATGTCCCTTGTCTATTTAACCATCAGGTGAATACACTCTCCTCACTTATACTGTTCACCTGGTGACATGTCCCGTGAATATTAAACCATCAGGGGAAAGCACTCTCCTCACTTATACTGTTCACCTGGTAACATGCCCCGTGTGCATTAAACCATCAGTGGAACACTCTCTCCTCACTTATACTGTTCACCTGGTAACATGTCCTGTGTGCATTAAAGCATCAGGGGAACACACTCTCCTCACTTATACTGTTCACCTGGTAACATGTCCCGTGAATATTAAACCAACAGGGGAAAACACTCTCCTCACTTATACTTCTCACCTCGTGACATGTCCCGTCAGTATTAAACAATCAGGGGAACACACTCTCCTCAATTCTACTCTTCACCTGGTAACATGTCCCGTGCGTGTTAACCCATCAGGGGAACACACTCTCCTCACTTATACTGTTCACCTGGTAACATGTCCCGTGCTTATTAAACAATCAGGGGAACACACTCTCCTCACTTATACTGTTCACCTGGTAATATGTCCCGTGTATATTAAACAATCAGGGGAACACACACTCCTCACTTATACTGTTCACCTGGTAACATGTCCCGTGTATATTAAACCATCAGGGGAACACACTCTCCTCACTTATACTGTTCACCTGGTAACATTTCCCTCGTATATTAAACCATCAGGGGAACACACGCGCCTCACTTATCCTGTTCACCTGGTAACATGTCCCGTGTGTATTAAACAATCAGTGGAACACACTCTCCTCACTTATACTGTTCACCTGGTAACATGTCCCGTGCGTGTTAAATCATCAGGGGAACACAGTCTCCTCACTTATACTGTTCACCTGGTAACATGTCCCGTGAGTATTAAACAATCAGGGGAACACACTCTCCTCACTTATACTGTTCACCTGGCAACATGTCCCGTGCGTGTCAAACCATCAGGGGAACACACTCTCCTCACATATACTGTTCACCTGGTGACATGTCCCGTGTGCATTAAACAATCAGGGGAACACACTCTCCTCACTTATACTGTTCACCTGGTAAAATGTCCCGTGAGTATTAAACAATCAGGGGAACACACTGTCCTCACTTATACTGTTCACCTGGTAATATGTCGAGTGTATATTAAACAATCAGGGGAACACACACTCCTCACTTATACTGTTCACCTGGTAACATGTCCCGTGTATATTAAACCATCAGGGGAACACATTCTCCTCACTTATACTGATCACCTGGTGACATGTCCCGTCAGTATTAAACAATCAGGGGAACACACTCTCCTCAATTATACTGTTCACCTGGTAACATGTCCCGTGCGTGTTAAACCATCAGGGGAAGACACTCTCCTCACTTCTACTGTTCACCTGGTAACATGTCCCGTGAGTATTAAACCATCAGGGGAACACATTCTCCTCACTTATACTGTTCACCTGGTGACATGTCCCGTCAGTATTAAACAATCAGGGGATCACACTCTCCTCAATTATACTGTTCACCTGCTGACATGTCCCGGGTGCATTAAACCATCAGCGGAACACACTCTCCTCACTTATACTGTTCACCTGGTAACATGTCCCGTGAGTATTAAACAATCAGGGGAACACACTCTCCTCACTTATACTGTTCACCTGGTAACATGTCCCGTGCGTGTTAAATCATCAGGGGAACACACTCTCCTCACTTATACTGTTCACCTGGTAACATGTCCCGTGAGTATTAAACAATCAGGGGAACAGACTCTCCTCACTTATACTGTTCACCTGGTAACATGTCCCGTGAGTATTAAACAATCAGGGGAAAACACTCTCCTCACTTATACTTCTCACCTCGTGACATGTCCCGTCAGTATTAAACAATCAGGGGAACACACTCTCCTCAATTCTACTCTTCACCTGGTAACATGTCCCGTGCGTGTTAACCCATCAGGGGAACACACTCTCCTCACTTATACTGTTCACCTGGTAACATGTCCCGTGAGTATTAAACAATCAGGGGAACACACTCTCCTCACTTATACTGTTCACCTGGTAATATGTCCCGTGTATATTAAACAATCAGGGGAACACACACTCCTCACTTATACTGTTCACCTGGTAACATGTCCCCTGTATATTAAACCATCAGGGGAACACACTCTCCTCACTTATACTGTTCACCTGGTAACATTTCCCTCGTATATTAAACCATCAGGGGAACACACTCGCCTCACTTATCCTGTTCACCTGGTAACATGTCCCGTGTGTATTAAACAATCAGGGGAACACACTCTCCTCACTTATACTGTTCACCTGGTAACATGTCCCGTGCGTGTTAAATCATCAGGGGAACACACTCTCCTCACTTATACTGTTCAGCTGGTAACATGTCCCGTGAGTATTAAACAATCAGGGGAACACACTCTCCTCACTTATACTGTTCACCTGGTAACATGTCCCGTGCGTGTTAAACCATCAGGGGAACACACTCTCCTCACATATACTGTTCACCTGGTGACATGTCCCGTGTGCATTAAACAATCAGGGGAACACACTCTCCTCACTTATACTGTTCACCTGGTAAAATGTCCCGTGAGTATTAAACAATCAGGGGAACACACTGTCCTCACTTATACTGTTCACCTGGTAATATGTCGAGTGTATATTAAACAATCAGGGGAACACACACTCCTCACTTATACTGTTCACCTGGTAACATGTCCCGTGTATATTAAACCATCAGGGGAACACATTCTCCTCACTTATACTGATCACCTGGTGACATGTCCCGTCAGTATTAAACAATCAGGGGAACACACTCTCCTCAATTATACTGTTCACCTGGAAACATGTCCCGTGCGTGTTAAACCATCAGGGGAAGACACTCTCCTCACTTCTACTGTTCACCTGGTAACATGTCCCGTGAGTATTAAACCATCAGGGGAACACATTCTCCTCACTTATACTGTTCACCTGGTGACATGTCCCGTCAGTATTAAACAATCAGGGGATCACACTCTCCTCAATTATACTGTTCACCTGCTGACATGTCCCGGGTGCATTAAACCATCAGCGGAACACACTCTCCTCACTTATACTGTTCACCTGGTAACATGTCCCGTGAGTATTAAACAATCAGGGGAACACACTCTCCTCACTTATACTGTTCACCTGGTAACATGTCCCGTGCGTGTTAAATCATCAGGGGAACACACTCTCCTCACTTATACTGTTCACCTGGTAACATGTCCCGTGAGTATTAAACAATCAGGGGAACACACTCTCCTCACTTATACTGTTCACCTGGTAACATGTCCCGTGAGTATTAAACAATCAGGGGAAAACACTCTCCTCACTTATACTTCTCACCTCGTGACATGTCCCGTCAGTATTAAACAATCAGGGGAACACACTCTCCTCAATTCTACTCTTCACCTGGTAACATGTCCCGTGCGTGTTAACCCATCAGGGGAACACATTCTCCTCACTTATACTGTTCACCTGGTAACATGTCCCGTGAGTATTAAACAATCAGGGGAACACACTCTCCTCACTTATACTGTTCACCTGGTAATATGTCCCGTGTATATTAAACAATCAGGGGAACACACACTCCTCACTTATGCTGTTCACCTGGTAACATGTCCCGTGTATATTAAACCATCAGGGGAACAGACTCTCCTCACTTATACTGTTCACCTGGTAACATTTCCCTCGTATATTAAACCATCAGTGGAACACACTCGCCTCACTTATCCTGTTCACCTGGTAACATGTCCCGTGTGTATTAAACAATCAGGGGAACACACTCTCCTCACTTATACTGTTCACCTGGTAACATGTCCCGTGCGTGTTAAATCATCAGGGGAACACACTCTCCTCACTTATACTGTTCAGCTGGTAACATGTCCCGTGAGTATTAAACAATCAGGGGAACACACTCTCCTCACTTATACTGTTCACCTGGTAACATGTCCCGTGCGTGTTAAACCATCAGGGGAACACACTCTCCTCACATATACTGTTCACCTGGTGACATGTCCCGTGTGCATTAAACAATCAGGGGAACACACTCTCCTCACTTATACTGTTCACCTGGTAAAATGTCCCGTGAGTATTAAACAATCAGGGGAACACACTGTCCTCACTTATACTGTTCACCTGGTAATATGTCGAGTGTATATTAAACAATCAGGGGAACACACACTCCTCACTTATACTGTTCACCTGGTAACATGTCCCGTGTATATTAAACCATAAGGGGATCACACTCTCCTCACTTACACTGTTCACCTGGTGACATGTGCCGTGAATATTAAACCATCAGGGGAACACACTCTCCTCACTTAAACTGTTCACCTGGTGACATGTCCCGTGAATATTAAACCATCAGGGGATCACACTCTCCTCACTTACACTGTTCACCTGGTGACATGTCCTGTGAATATTAAACCATCAGGGGATCACACTCTCCTCACTTAAACTGTTCACCTTGTGACATGTCCCATGTGTTTTAAACCATCAGGGGATCACACTCTCCTCACTTATACTGTTCACCTGGTGACATGTCCCGTGAATATTAAACCATCAGGGGAACACACTCTCCTCTCTTATACTGTTCACTTGGTAACATGTCCCCGGTATATTGAACCATCAGGGGAACACACTCTCCTGACTTATACTGTTCACCTGGTGACATGTCCCGTGTGTATTAAACAATCAGAGAACACACTCTCCTCCCTTATACTGTTCACCTGGTAACATATCCCGTGTGTAGTAAACCATCAGGGGAACAGACTCTCCTCACTTATACTGTTCAGCTGGTAACATGTCCCGTGTGTATTAAACTACCAGGGGAACACACTCTCCTCACTTATGCTATTCACCTGGTAACATATCCCGTGTGTATTAAATAATAAGGGGAACACACTCTCCTCACTTATACTGTTCACCTGGTAACATGTCCCATGTATATTAAACCATCAGGGGAACATACTCTCCTCATTTATACTGTTCACCTGGTAACATGTCCCGTGTATATTATACAATCAGGGCAACATACACTCCTCACTTATACTGTTCAGCTGGTAACATGTCCCGTGTGTATTAAACCACCAGGGGAACACACTCTCCTCACTTATGCTATTCACCAGGTAACATATCCCGTGTGTATTAAATAATAAGGGGAACACAATCTCCTCACTTATACTGTTCACCTGGTAACATATCCCGTGTGTATCAAACCATCAGGGGAACACACTCTCCTCACTTATACTGTTCACCTGCTGACATGTCCCATGTGTATTAAACCATCAGGGGAACACTCTCTCCTCACTTATACTGTTCAACTGTTGACATATCCCGTATGTATTAAACCATCAGGGGAACACACTCTCCTCACTTATACTGTTCACCTGGTAACATGTCCCATGTATATTAAACCATCAGGGGAACACACTCTCCTCAATTACACTGTTCACCTGGTAACATGTCCCGTGTATATTTAACAATCAGGGGAAAAATTCTCCTCACTTGTACTGTTCACCTTGTGTCATGTCCCATGTGTATTAAACCATCAGGGGAACACACTCTCCTCACTTATACTGTTCACCTGGTGACATGTCCCGTGTATATTAAACCATCAGGGGAACACACTCTCCTCTCTTATACTGTTCATCTGGTAACATGTCACCTGTAAATTGAACCATCAGGGGAACACACTCTCCTGACTCATACTGTTCACCTGGTGACATGTCCCGTGTGTATTAAACAATCAGAGAACACTCTCTCCTCAGTTATACTGTTCACCTGGTAACATATCCCATGTGTATTAAACCATCAGGGGAACAGACTCTCCTCACTTATACTGTTCAGCTGGTAACATGTCAAGTGTGTATTAAACCACCAGGGGAACACACTCTCCTCACTTATGCTATTCACCTGGTAACATATCCCGTGTGTATTAAATAATCAGGGGAACACACTCTCCTCACTTATACTGTTCACCTGGTAACATGTCCCATGTGTATTAAATAATCAGGGGAACACACTCTCCTCACTTATACTGTTCACCTGGTAACATGTCCCATGTGTATTAAATAATCAGGGGAACACACTCTCCTCATTTATACTATTCACCTGGTAACATGTCCCGTGTACATTGAACAATCAGGGGAACACACTCTCCTCACTTATACTGTTCACCTGCTGACATGTCCCATGTGTATTAAACCATCAGGGGAACACTCTCTCCTCACTTATACAGTTCAACTGTTGACATATCCCGTATGTATTAAACAATCAGGGGAACACACTCTCCTCACTTATACTGTTCACCTGGTGACAGATCCCGTGTGTATTATACAATCAGGGGAACACACTCTCCTCACTTATACATTTCACCTGGTAACATATCCCGTGTGTATTAAACCATCAGGGGAACACACACTCCTCACTTATACTGTTCACCTGGTAACATGTCCCGTGTGTATTAAACCATCAGTGGAACACACTCTCCTCACTTATCCTGTTCACCTGGTGACATGTCCCGTGTGTATTAAACAATCAGGGGAACACACTCTCCTCACTTATACATTTCACTTGGTAACATATCCCGTGTGTATTAAACCATCAGGTGAACACACTCTCCTCACTTATACTGTTCACCTGGTAACATGTCCCGTGTGTATTAAACCATCAGGGGAACACACTCTCCTCAATTATACTGTTCAACTGGTAACATGTCCCGTGTATATTTAACAATCAGGGGAACACACTCTCCTCACTTAAACTGTTCACCTGGTGACATGTCCCGCGTATATTTAACAATCAGGGGAAAAATTCTCCTCACTTCTACTGTTCACCTTGTGACATGTCCCATGTGTATTAAACCATCAGGGGATCACACTCTCCTCACTTATACTGTTGACCTGGTGACATGTCCCGTGAATATTAAACCATCAGGGGAACACACTCTCCTCACTTATACTGTTCACCTGGTGACATGTCCCGTGTATATTAAACCATCAGGAGAACACACTCTCCTCACTTATACTGTTCACCTGGTGACATGTCCCGTGTATATTAAACCATCAGGGGATCACACTCTCCTCACTTACACTGTTCACCTGGTGACATGTGCCGTGAATATTAAACCATCAGGGGAACACACTCTCCTCACTTAAACTGTTCACCTGGTGTCATGTCCCGTGAATATTAAACCATCAGGGGATCACACTCTCCTCACTTACACTGTTCACCTGGTGACATGTCCTGTGAATATTAAACCATCAGGGGATCACACTCTCCTCACTTAAACTGTTCACCTTGTGACATGTCCCATGTGTTTTAAACCATCAGGGGTTCACACTCTCCTCACTTATACTGTTCACCTGGTGACATGTCCCGTGAATATTAAACCATCAGGGGAACACACTCTCCTCTCTTATACTGTTCACTTGGTAACATGTCCCCGGTATATTGAACCATCAGTGGAACACACTCTCCTGACTTATACTGTTCACCTGGTGACATGTCCCGTGTGTATTAAACAAACAGAGAACACACTCTCCTCACTTATACTGTTCACCTGGTAACATATCCCGTGTGTATTAAACCATCAGGGGAACAGACTCTCCTCACTTATACTGTTCAGCTGGTAACATGTCCCGTGTGTATTAAACCACCAGGGGAACACACTCTCCTCACTTATGCTATTCACCTGGTAACATATCCGGTGTGTATTAAATAATAAGGGGAACACACTCTCCTCACTTATACTGTTCACCTGGTAACATGTCCCATGTATATTAAACCATCAGGGGAACATACTCTCCTCATTTATACTGTTCACCTGGTAACATGTCCCGTGTATTTTATACAATCAGGGCAACATTCACTCCTCACTTATACTGTTCAGCTGGTAACATGTCCCGTGTGTATTAAACCACCAGGGGAACACACTCTCCTCACTTATGCTATTCACCAGGTAACATATCCCGTGTGTATTAAATAATAAGGGGAACACACTCTCCTTACTTATACTGTTCACCTGGTAACATATCCCGTGTGTATCAAACCATCAGGGGAACACACTCTCCTCACTCATACTGTTCACCTGGCAACATGTCCCATGTATATTTATCAATCAGGGGAAAGCATTCTCCTCACTTATACTGTTCACCTGGTGACATGTCCCCTGTATATTGAAACATCAGGGGAACACACTCTCCAGAATTATACTGTTCACCTGGTGACATGTCCCGTGTTTATGAAACAATCAGGGGAACACACTCTCCTCACTTATACTGTTCACCTGGTAACATATCCCGTGTGTATTAAACCATCAGGGGAACACACTCTCCTCACTTATACTGTTCACCTGGTAACATATCCCGTGTGTATTAAACCATCAGGGGAAAACATTCTCCTCACTTATACTGTTCACCTGGTAACATGTCCTGTGTGTATTAAACAATCAGGGGAACACACTCTCCTCACTTATACTTTTCACCTGGTCACATGTCCCATGTGTATTAAACCATCAGGGGAACACATTCTCCTCACTTATACTGTTCACCTGGTAACATATCCCGTGTGTATTAAACCATCAGGGGAAAACATTCTCCTCACTTATACTGTTCACCTGGTAACATGTCATGTGTGTATTAAACAATCAGGGGAACACACTCTCCTCACTTATACTGTTCACCTGGTAACATATCCCGTGTGTATTAAACCATCAGGGGAACACACTCTCCTGAATTATATTGTTCACCTGGTAACATGTCCCGTGTATATTTAACAATCAGGGGAAAACATTCTCCTCACTTCTACTGTTCACCTGGTAACATGTCCCATGTATATTAAACAATCAGGGGAACACACTCTCCTCACTTATACTTTTCACCTGGTGACATGTCCCATGTGTATTAAACCATCAGGGGAACACACTCTCCTCACTTATACTGTTCACCTGGTGACATGTCCCGTGAATATTAAACCATCAGGGGAACAAACTCTCCTCACTTATACTGCTCACCTTGTGACATGTCCAATGTGTATTTAACCATCAGGGGAACACACTCTCCTCACTTATTCTGTTCACCTGGTAACATGTCCCGTGAATATTAAACTATCAGTGGAACAAACTCTCCTCACTTATACTGCTCACCTGGTGACATGTCCCATGTGTGTTTAACCATCAGGGGAACACACTCTCCTCACTTATACTGTTCACCTGGTAACATATCCTGTGTGTATTAAACCATCAGGGGAACACACTCTCCTCACTTAAACTGTTCACCTGGTGAAATGTCCCGTGTGTATTAAACCACCAGGGGAACACACTCTCTTCACTTATGCTATTCACCTGGTAACATATCCCGTGTATATTTAACAATCAGGGGAAAACACTCTCCTCACTTATACTGTTCACCTGGTAACATATCCCATGTATATTAAACAATCAGGGGAACACACTCTCCTCACTTATACTTTTCACCTGGTGGCATGTCCCATGTGTATTAAACCATCAGGGGAACACACTCTCCTCACTTATACTGTTCACCTGGTGACTTGTCCCGTGAATATTAAACCATGAGGGGAACACACTCTCCTCACTTATACTGTTCACCTGGTGACTTGTCCTGTGAATATTAAACCATGAGGGGAACACACTCTCCTGAATCATACTGTTCACCTGGTGACATGTCCTGTGTTTATTAAACAATCAGGGGAACACACTCTCCTCACTTATACTGTTCACCTGGCAACATATCCCGTGTGTATTAAACCATCAGGGGAACACTCTCTCCTCACTTATACTGTTCACCTGGTAACATCTCCCGTGTGTATTAAACCATCAGGGGAACAAAATCTCCTCACTTGTACTGTTCACCTGGTAACATGTCCCGTGTGTATTAAACCATCAGGGGAACTCACTCTCCTCACTTACACTGTTCAACTGTTGACATGTCCCGTGTATGTTAAACCATTAGGGGAACACACTCTCCTCACTTATACTGTTCACCTGGTGACTTGTCCCGCGTGTATTAAACCATCTAGGGAACATACTCTCCTCACTTATACTTTTCACCCAGTGACATGTCCTTTGTATATTAAACCATCAGGGGAAAACACTCTCCTCACTTATAATCTTCACCAGGTAACATGTCCTGTGTATATTAAACCATCAGGGGAACACACTCTCCTCACTTATACTGTTCACCTGGTGACTTGTTCCGTGAATATTAAACCATGAGGGGAACACACTCTCCTCACTTATACTGTTCACCTGGTGACATGTCCCCTGTATATTAAACCATCAGGGGAAAACACTCTCCTCACTTATAATCTTCACCAGGTAACATGTCCTGTGTATATTAAACCATCAGGGGAACACACTCTCCTCACTTATACTGTTCACCTGTTGACATGTCCCGGGTATATTAAACAATCAGGGGATCTCACTCTCCTCACTTATACTGTTCACCTGGTATCATGTCCTGTGTATATTAAACCATCAGGGGAACACACTCACCTCACTTATACTGTTCACCTGGTGACTTGTCCCGTGAATATTAAACCATGAGGGGAAAACACTCTCCTCACTTATACTGTTCACCTGGTGACATGTCCCCTGTATATTAAACCATCAGGGGAAAACACTCTCCTCACTTATATTCTTCACCAGGTAACATGTCCTGTGTATATTAAACCATCAGGGGAACGCAATCTCCTCACTTATACTTTTCACCTGGTGGCATGTCCCGCGTATATTAAACCATCAGAGGAACACACTCTCCTCACTTATACTGTTCATCTGGTCACATGTCCCGTGTATATTAAACCATCAGGGGAACACACTCTCCTCACTTATACTGTTCATCTGGTAACATGTCCCGTGTGCATTAAACAATCAGGCGAACACACCCAGATGAGCAGTATAAGTGAGGAAGTGAGTTCCCCTGATTGTTTAATACGCACGGGACATGTTACCAGATGAGCAGTATAAGTGAGGAGAGTGTGTTCCCCTGATGGTTTAATATACACAGGACATGTTACCAGGTGAACAGTATAAGTGAGGAGAGTGTGTTCCCCTGATTGTTTAAAACGCACAGGACATGTTACCAGGTGAACAGTATAAGTGAGGAGAGTGTGTTCCCTTGATTGTTTACGACACTCAGGATATGTTACCAGGTGAACAGTATAAGTGTGCAGAGAGTGTTCCCCTAATGGTTTAATATACATGGGACATGTTACCATGTGAACAGTGTAAGTGAGGAGAGTGTGTTCTCCTGATTGTTTAATAAACACGGGACATGTCACCAGCTGAACAGTATAAGTGAGGAGAGTGTGTTGCCCTGGTGGTTTAATATACACGGGACATGTTACCAGGTGAAAAGTATAAGTGAGGAGTGTGTGTTCCCCTGATGCTTTAATAAACACGGGACCTGTCACCAGGTGAACAGTATAAGTGAGCAGATTGTGTTCCCCTGATGGTTTAATGCACACAGGACATGTTACCAGGTGAACAGTATAAGTGAGCAGAGTGTGTTCCCCTGATGGTTTAATACACACAGGACATGTTACCAGGTGAACAGTATAAATGAGGAGAGTGTGTTCCCCTGATTGTTTAATACACACGGGACATGTTACCAGATGATCATGATAAGTGAGGAGAGTGTGTTCCCTTGATGGTTTAATATACACGGGACATGTTACCAGGTGAACAGTATAAGTGAGGAGAGAGTGTTCCCCTGATGGTTTAATACGCACGGTACATGTTACCAGGTGAACAGTATAAGTGAGGAGAGTGAGTTCCCCTGATTCTTTAATACGCACGGGACATGTCACCAGGTGAACAGTATAAGTGAGGAGAGTGTGTTCCCCTGGTGGTTTAATATACACGGGACATGTTAGCAGTTTAACAGCATAAGTGAGGAGAGTGTGTTCCCCTGATTTTTTAATTCACACGGGACATGTCACCAGGTGAACAGTGTAAGTGAGGAGAGTGTGTTCCCCTGATTGTTTAATACGCACGGGACAAGTCACCAGGTGAACAGTATAAGTGAGGAGAGTGTGTTCCACTGATTGTTTAATAAACACGGGACATGTTACCAGGTGAACAGTATAAGTGAGCAGATTGTGTTCCCTTGATGGTTTAATACACACGAGACATGTCACCAGGTGAACAGTATAAGTGAGAAGAGTGTGTTCCCCTGATTGTTTAATATACACAGGACATGTTACCAGGTGAACAGTATAAGTGAGGAGAGTGTGTTCCCCTGATTGTTTAAAACGCACGGGACATGTCACCAGGTGAACAGTATAAGTGAGGAGAGTGTGAGTGTGTTCCCCTGATGGTTTAATATTCATGGGACATGTTACCAGGTGACCTCTATAACTGAGCAGATTCTGTTCCCCTGATGGTTTAATATACACGGGACATGTTACCAGCTCTGGAGTAGAACTGAGGAGAGTGTGTTCCCCTGATTGTTTAATACGCACGGGACATGTTACCAGATGAGCAGTATAAGTGAGGAAGTGAGTTCCCCTGATTGTTTAATACGCACGGGACATGTTACCAGATGAGCAGTATAAGTGAGGAGAGTGTGTTCCCCTGATGGTTTAATATACACAGGACATGTGACGAGGTGAACAGTATAAGTGAGGAGAATGTTTTCCCCTGTTGGTTTAATTTACATGGGACATGTCACCAGGTGAACAGTATAAGTGAGGGGAATGTGTTCCCCTGATGGTTTAATACGAACGGGACATGTTATCAGGTGAACAGTAGAAGTGAGGAGAGTGTGTTCCCCTGGTGGTATAATATACGCGGGACATGTTACCAGGTGAACAGTATAAGTGAGGAGAGTGTGTTCCCCTGATTGTTTAATACACACGAGACATGTCACCAGGTGAACAGTGTAAGTGTGGAGAGTGTGTTCCCCTAATGGTTTAATACACACGGGACATGTCACCAGGTGAACAGTATAATTGAGGAGAGTGTGTTCCCCTGATGGTTTAATGCACACAGGACATGTTACCAAGTGAACAGTATAAGTGCGCAGAGTGTGTTCCCCTGATTGTTTACGACACTCAGGATATGTTACCAGGTGAACAGTATAAGTGAGCAGAGTGTGTTCCCCTGATCGTTTAATACACATGGGACATGTTACCAGGTGAACTCTATAAGTGAGTAGGGTGTGTTCCCCTGATGGTTCAATCTATACAGGACATGTTGCCAGGTGAACAGTATAAGTGAGCAGAGTGTGTTCCCCTAATGGTTTAATATACATGGGACATGTTACCATGTGAACTCTATAAGTGAGGAGAGTGTGTTCCCCTGATGGTTTAACACACACGGGACATGTTACCAGGTGAACAGTATAAGTGAGGAGAGTGAGTTCCCCTGATTCTTTAATACGCACGGGACATGTCACCAGGCGAACAGTGGAGGTGAGGAGAGTGTGTTCCCCTGATGGTTTAATATTCACGGGACATGTTACCAGGTGAACAGTATAAGTGAGGAGAGTGTGTTCCCCTGATTGTTTAATAAACGCGGGACATGTTACCAGATGAGCAGTATAAGTGAGGAGAGTGTGTTCCCCTGGTGGTTTAATATTCACGGGACATGTTACCAGGCGAACAGTATAAGTGAGGAGACTGTGTTCCCCTGATGGTTTAATACACACGGGACATGTTACCAGGTGAACAGTATAAGTGAGGAGAGTGAGTTCCCCTGATTCTTTAATACGCACGGGACATGTCACCAGGCGAACAGTGGAGGTGAGGAGAGTGTGTTCCCCTGATGGTTTAATATTCACGGGACATGTTACCAGGTGAACAGTATAAGTGAGGAGAGTGTGTTCCCCTGATGGTTTAATACACACGGGACCTGTCACCAGGTGAACAGTGTAGGTGAGGAGAGTGTGTTCCCCTGATGGTTTATTATACACAGGACATGTCACCAGGTGAACAGTGTAGGTGAGCAGAGTGTGTTCCCCTGATTGTTTAATACGCACGGTACATGTTACCAGGTGAACAGTATAAGTGAGGAGAGTGTGTTCCCCTGGTGGTTTAATATTCACGGGACATGTTACCAGTTGAACAGTATAAGTGAGGAGAGTGTGTTCCCCAGATGGTTTAATACACACGGGACATGTCACCAGGTGAACAGTGTAGGTGAGGAGAGTGTGTTCCCCTGATGGTTTAATATACACGCGACATGTTACCAGGTGAACAGTATAAGTGAGCAGATTGTGTTCCCCTGATGGTTTAATACACACGGGACATGTCACCAGGTGAACAGTATAAGTGAGGAGAGTGTGTTCCCCTGATTGTTTAATATACACGCGACATGTTACCAGGTGAACAGTATAAGTGAGCAGATTGTGTTCCCCTGATGGTTTAATACACACGGGACATGTCACCAGGTGAACAGTATAAGTGAGGAGAGTGTGTTCCCCTGATTGTTTAATACACACGGGACATGTTACCAGGTGAACAGTATAAGTGAGGAGAGTGTGTTCCCCTGATTGTTTAATACACACGGGACATGTTACCAGGTGAACAGTATAAGTGAGGAGAGTGTGTTCCCCTGAATGTTTAATACACATGGGACATGTTACCAGGTGAACAGTACAAGTGAGGAGAGTGTGTTCCCCTGATTGTTTAATATACACAGGACATGTTACCAGGTGAACAGTATAAGTGAGCAGATTGTGTTCCCCTGATGGTTTAATACACACGGGACATGTCACCAGGTGAACAGTATAAGTGAGGAGAGTGTGTTCCCCTGATGGTTTAATATACACGGGACATGTTACCAGCTCTAGAGTAGAAGTGAGGAGAGTGTGTTCCCCTGATTGTTTAATACGCACGGGACATGTTACATGGTGAACAGTATCAGTGAGGAGACTGTGTTCCCCTGATGGTTTAATACACACGGGACATGTTACCAGGTGAACAGTGTAAGTGAGGAGAGTGTGTTCCCCTGATGGTTTAATACACACGGGACATGTTACCAGGTGAACAGTGTAAGTGAGGAGAGTGTGTTCCCCTGATGGTTTAATATACACAGGACATGTAACCAGCTGAACAGTCTAAGTGAGGGGAATGTGTTCCCCTGATGGTTTAATACGAACGGGACATGTTACCAGGTGAACTGTATCAGTGAGGAGAGTGTGTTCCCCTGATGGTTTAATATACACAGGACATGTAACCAGGTGAACAGTATAAGTGAGGAGAGTGTGTTCCCCTGATTCTTTAATATACACAGGACATGTTACCAGATGAACTGTTTGAGTGAGCAGATTGTGTTCCCCTGATGGTTTAATATACACGGGACATGTTACCAGCTCTAGAGTAGAAGTGATGAGAGTCTGTTCCCCTGATTGTTTAATACGCACGGGACATGTCGTCAGGTGAATAGCATAAGTGAGGAGACTTTGTTCCCCTGATGGTTTAATGCACTCAGGACATGTTACCAGCTGAACAGTATATGTGAGGAGACTGTGTTTCCCTGATGGTTTAATGCACACAGGACATGTTACCAGGTGAACAGCATAAGTGAGCAGAGTGTGTTCCCCTGATGGTTTACTACCCTCAGGACATGTTACCAGGTGAACAGTATAAGTGAGCAGAGTGTGTTCCCCTGATTGTTTAATACACACGGGACATGTTACCATGTGAACTCTATAAGTGAGGAGATTGTGTTCCCCTGATGGTTTAATACACACGGGACATGTCACCAGGTGAACAGTGTAAGTGAGGAGAGTGTGGTAAACAAAGAACAAAGATAATTACAGCACAGGAACAGGCCCTTCGGCCCTCCAAGCCTGCGCCGATCCAGATCCTCTCTCTAAACATGTCGCCTATTTTCTAAGCTTCTGTTTCTCTTTTCTTCCTGCCCATTCATGTATCTGTCTAGATACATCTTAAAAGACTCCATCGTGCCCGCATCTACCACCTCCGCTGGCAATGCGTTCCAGGTGCCCACCACCCTCTGCGTAAAGAACTTTCCACGCATACCCCCCCTAAACTTTTCCCCTTTCACTTTGAACTCGTGTCCTCTAGTAATTGAATCCCCCACTCTGGGAAAAAGCTTCTTGCTATCCACCCTGTCTATACCTCTCATGATTTTGTACACCTAAATCAGGTCCCCCCTCAACCTCCGTCTTTCTAATGAAAATAATCCTAATCTACTCAACCTCTCTTCATAGCTAGCGCCCTCCATACCAGGCAACATCCTTGTGAACCTCCTCTGCACCCTTTCCAAAGCATCTACATCCTTTTGATAATGTGGCGACCAGAACTGTACGCAGTATTCCAAATGTGGCCGAACCAAAGTCCTATACAACTGTAACATGACCTGCCAACTCTTGTACTCAATGCCCCGTCCGATGAAGGAAAGCATGCCGTATGCCTTCTTGACCACTCTATTGACCTGCGTTGCCACCTTCAGGGAACAGTGGACCTGAACACCCAAATCTCTCTGGACATCAATTTTCCCCAGGACTTTTCCATTTACTGTATAGTTCACTCTTGAATTGGATCTTCCAAAATGCATCACCTCGCATTTGCCCTGATTGAACTCCATCTGCCATTTCTCTGCCCAACTCTCCAATCTATTTACATTCTGCTGTATTCTCTGACAGTCCCCTTCACTATCTGCTACTCCCCCAATCTTAGTGTCGTCTGCAAATTTGCTAATCAGTCCACCTATACTTTCCTCCAAATCATTAATGTATATCACAAACAACAGTGGTCCCAGCACGGATCCCTGTGGAACACCACTGGTCACTCGTCTCCATTTTGAGAAACTCCCTTCTACTGCTACTCTCTGTCTCCTGTTGCCCAGCCAGTTCTTTATCCATCTAGCTAGTACACCTTGGACCCCAAGCTCCTTCACTTTCTCCATCAGCCTGCCATGGGGAACCTTATCAAACGCCTTACTGAAGTCCATGTATATGACATCGACAGCCCTTCCGTCATCAATCAACTTTGTCACTTCCTCAAAGAATTCTATTAAGTTGGTTAGACATGACCTTCCCTTCACAAAACCATGTTGCCTATCACTTATGAGCCCATTTTCTTCCAAATGGGAATAGATCCTATCCCTCAGTATCTTCTCCATCAGCTTCCCTACCACTGACGTCAGACTCACCGGTCTATAATTTCCTGGATTATCCCTGCTACCCTTCTTAAACAAGGGGACAACATTAGCAATTCTCCAGTCCTCCGGGACCTCACCCGTGTTTAAGGATGCTGCAAAGATATCTGTTAAGGCCCCAGCTATTTCCTCTCTCGCTTCCTTCAGTAACCTGGGATAGATCCCATCCGGACCTGGGGACTTGTCCACCTTAATGCCCTTTAGAATACCCAACACTTCCTCCCTCCTTATGCCGACTTGACCTAGAGTAATCAAACATCTGTTCCTAACCTCAACATCCGTCATGTCCCTCTCCTCGGTGAATACCGATGCAAAGTACTCGTTTAGAATCTCACCCATTTTCTCTGAGTCCAAGCATAACATTCCTCCTTTGTCCTTTAGTGGGCCAATCCTTTCTCTAGTTACCCTCTTTCTCCTTATATATGAATAAAAGGCTTTGGGATTTTCCTTTACCCTGTTTGCTAAAGATATTTCATGACCCCTTTTAGCCCTCTTAATTCCTCGTTTCAGATTGGTCCTACATTCCCGATATTCTTTCAAAGCTTCGTCTTTCATCAGCCGCCTAGACCTTATGTATGCTTCCTTTTTCCTCTTAGCTAGTCTCACAATTTCACCTGTCATCCATGGTTCCCTAATCTTGCCATTTCTATCCTTCATTTTCACAGGAACATGTCTCTCCTGAACGCTAATCAACCTCTCTTTAAAAGCCTCCCACATATCACATGTGGATTTACCTTCAAACAGCTGCTCCCAATCTACATTTCCCAGCTCCTGCCGAATTTTGGTATAGTTGGCCTTCCCCCAATTTAGCACTCTTCCTTTAGAACCACTCTCGTCTTTGTCCATGAGTATTTTAAAGCTTACGGAATTGTGATCACTATTCCCAAAGTAGTCCCCTACTGAAACTTCAACAACCTGGCCGGGCTCATTCCCCAACACCAGGTCCAGTATGGCCCCTTCCCGAGTTGGACTATTTACATACTGCTCTAGAAAACCCTCCTGGATGCTCCTTACAAATTCTGCTCCATCTGGACCTCTAACATTAAGCGAATACCAGTCAATGTTGGGAAAATTAAAATCTCCTATCACCACCACCCTGTTGCTCCGACATCTTTCAATGATCTGTTTACATATTTGTACCTGATTGTTTAATACACACGGGAAATGTTACCACGTGAGCAGTATAAGTGAGGAGAGTGTGTTCCCCTGATAGTTTAATAAACACGGGACATGTTACCAGATGAGCAGTATACGTGAGGAGAGTATTTTCGCCTGGTGGTTTAATATACACGGGACATGTCACCAGGTGAACAATATGAGTGAGGAGGCTGTGTTCCCCTGATGGTTTAAAACGCACGGGACATGTCACCAGGTGAAAAGTGTAAGTGAGGAGAGTGTGTTCCCTTGGTGGTTTAATATACACGGGACATGTTACCAGGTGAACAGCATAAGTGAGGAGAGTGTGTTCCCATGATGGTTTAATACGCACGGGACATGTCACCAGGTGAACAGTATAAGTGAGGAGAGTGAGTTCCCCTGACTGTTTAATCCGCACGGGACATGTCACCAGGTGAACAGTATAAGTGAGCGGAATGTGTTCCCCTGATGGTTTAATACACACGGGACATGTTACCAGGTGAACAGTATAAGTGAGGAGAGTGAGTTCCCCTGATTGTTTAATACGCACGGGACATGTCACCAGGTGAACAGTATAAGTGAGGGGAATGTGTTCCCCTGATGGTTTAATACGAACGGGACATGTTACCAGGTGAACAGTATAAGTGAGGAGAGTGAGTTCCCCTGATTGTTTAATACGCACGGGACATGTCAGCAGGTGAACAGTTTCAATGAGGAGACTGTGTTCCCCTGTTGGTTTAATGCACACAGGACATGTTACCAGGTGAACAGAAAAGGTGAGCAGAGTGTGTTCCCCTGATGGTTGAATACACACGGGACATGATACCAGGTGAACTCTATAAGTGTGGAGGGTGTGTTCCCCTGATGGTTTAATCTATACAGGACATGTTGCCAGGTGAACAGTATAGGTTTGCAGAGTGTGTTCCCCTGATGGTTTAAAATACATGGGACATGTTACCAGGTGAACAGTATAACTGAGGGGAATGTGTTCCCCTGATGGTTTAATACGAACGGGTCATGTCACCAGGTGAACAGTATAAGTGAGGAGAGTGTGTTCCCCTGATTGTTTAATGCACACGGGACATGTTACCTGATGAACAGTATAAGTGAGGAGAGTGTGTTCCCCTGATGGTTTAATATACACAGGACATGTCACCAGGTGAACAGTATAAGTGAGGAGAGTGTGTTCCCCTGGTGGTTTAATATACACAGGACATGTTACCAGGTAAACAGTATAAGTGAGGAGAGTGTGTTCCCCTGATGGTTTAATATACACAGGACATGTTACCAGGTAAACAGTATAAGTGAGGAGAGTGTGTTCCCCCGATTGTTTAATGCACACGGGACATGTTACCTGATGAACAGTATAAGTGAGGAGAGTGTGTTCCCCTGATTGTTTAATGCACACGGGACATGTTACCTAATGAACAGTAAAAGTGAGGAGAGTGTGTTCCCCTGATGGTTTAATACGAACGGGTCATGTCACCAGGTGAACAGTTTAAGTGAGGAGAGTATGTTCCCCTGATGGTTTAATATACACAGAACATGTCACCAGGTGAACAGTATAACTGAGGGGAATGTGTTCCCATGATGGTTTAATACTGACGGGACATGTTACCTGATGAACAGTATAAGTGAGGAGAGTGTGTTCCCCTGGTGGTTTAATATACACAGGACATGTTACCAGGTAAACAGTATAAGTGAGGTGAGTGTGTTCCCCTGATTGTTTAATATACACGGGACATGATACCAGGTGAACAGTATAAGTGAGGAGAATGTGTTCCCTTGATGGTTTAATACGAACGGGACATGTTACCAGGTGAACAGTATAAGTGAGGAGAGTGAGTTCCCCTGATTGTTTAATACGCACGGGACATGTCACCAGGTGAACAGTATAAATGAGGAGACTGTGTTCCCCTGTTGGTTTAATGCACACAGGACATGTTACCAGGTGAACAGAAAAGGTGAGCACAGTGTGTTCCCCTGATGGTTGAATACACACGGGACATGATACCAGGTGAACTCTATAAGTGTGGAGGGTGTGTTCCCCTGATGGTTTAATCTATACAGGACATGTTGCCAGGTGAACAGTATAGGTTTGCAGAGTGTGTTCCCCTGATGGTTTAAAATACATGGGACATGTTACCAGGTGAACAGTATAAGTGAGAAGAGTGTGTTCCCCTGATTGTTTAATACTAACGGGACATGTAACCAGGTGAATAGTATAAGTGAGGAGAATGTGTTCCCCTGATTGTTTAATACATAAGGGACATGTTACCAGGTGATCAGCATAAGTGAGGAGAATGTGTTCCCCTGATTGTTTAATACATAAGGGACATGTTACCAGGAGAACAGTATAAGTGAGGAGAGTGTGTTCGCCTGATGGTTTAATACGCACGGGACGTGTCACGAGGTGAAGAGTATAAGTGAGGAGAGTGTGTTCCCCTGATTGTTTAACACGCACGGGACATGTCACGAGGTGAACAGTATAAGTGAGGAGAGTGTGTTCCCCTGATTGTTTAATACACACGGGACATGTTACCAGGTGAACAGTATAAGTGAGGAGAGTGTGTTCCCCTGATGGTTTAATACGCACGGGACATGTTACCAGGTGAAATGTATAAGTGATGAGAGTGTGTTCCACTGATTGTTTAATACACACGGGACACGTTACCAGGTAAACAGTATAAGTGAGGAGATTGAGTTCCCCTGATGGTTTAATATACACGGGACATGTCACCAGGTGAACAGTTTAAGTGAGGAGAGTGTGTTCCCCTGATGCTTTAATATACACGGGACATGTCACCAGGTGAACAGTATAAATGAGGACAGTATGTTCCCCTGATGGTTTAATATACACGGGACTTGTTACCAGGTGAACAGTTTAAGTGAGGAGAGTGTGTTCCCCTGATTGTTTAATAGACACGGGATATGTTCCCAGGTGAACAGTATAAGTGAGCAGAGTGTGTTCCCCTGATGGTTTAATAAAAACGGGACATGTCACAAGGCGAACAGCATAAGTGAGGAGAGTGTGTTCCCCTGATGCTTTAATATACACGGGACATGTTACCAGGTGAACAGTCTAAGTGAGGAGAGGATATTCCCCTGATGATTTAGTATACACGGGACATGTTACCAGGTGAACAGTCTAAATGAGGAGAGTGTGTTCCCCTGATGCTTTAATATACACGGGACATGTTACCAGGTGAACAGTCTAAGTGAGGAGAGGATGTTCCCCTGATGGTTTAATACACACGGGACATGTTACCAGGTGAACAGTATAAGTGAGGAGAGTGTGTTCCCCTGATGGTTTAATACACACGGGACATGTTACCAGGTGAACAGTATAAGTGAGGAGAGTGTGTTCCTCTGATGGTTTAATACACACGGGACATGTTACCAGGTGAACAGTATAAGTGAGGAGAGTGTGTTCCCCTGATTGTTTAATGCACACAGGACATTTCATTAGGTGAACAGAATAAATGAGGAGAGTGTGTTCCCCTGATTGTTTAATACGCACGGGACATGTTACCAGGTGAACAGTATAAGTGAGGACAGTGTGTTCCTCTGATTGTTTAATATTGACGGGACATGTCACAAGGTGAACAGTATAAGTGAGGAGATTGAGTTCCCCTGATGGTTTAATATACACGGGACATGTCACCTGGTGAACAGTATAAGTGAGGAGAGTGCGTTCCCCTGATGGTATAATATACACGGGACATGTTACCAGCTGAACAGTATAAGTGAGGAGAGGGCTTTCCCCTGATGGTTTAATATACAAGGGACATGTTACCAGGTGAACAGTATAAGCGAGGAGAATGTGTTCCACTGATGGTATAATATACACGGGACATGTTACCAGCTGAACAGTATAAGTGAGGAGAGCGCTTTCCCCTGATGTTTTAATATACACGGGACATGTTACCAGGTGAACAGTATAAGTGAGGACAGTGTGTTCCCCTGATGGTATATTATACACGGGACATGTTACCAGCTGAACAGTATAAGTGAGGAGAGGGCTTTCCCCTGATGGTTTAATATACATGGGACATGTTACCAGGTGAACAGTATAAGTGAGGAAACTGTATTCCCCTCATGGTTCAATATACACGGGACATGTTAGCTGGTGAACAGAATAAGTGAGGAGAATGTATTCCCCTGATGGTTTAATATACACGGGACATGTTACCAGGTGAACAGTATAAGTGAGGAGAGTGTGTTCCCCTGATGGTTTAATATACACGGGACATGTTACCAGGTGAGCAGTATAAGTGAGGAGAGTGAGTTCCCCTGATGGTTTAAAATACACGGGACATGATACCAGGTGAACAGTATAAGTGAGGAGAGTGAGTTCCCCTGATGGTTTAATATTCACGGGACATGTTACCAGGTGAACAGTATAAGTGAGGAGAGTGCTTTCCCCTGATGTTTTAATATACACGGGACATGTTACCAGGTGAACAGTATAAGTGAGGACAGTGTGTTCCCCTGATGGTATAATATACACGGGACATGTTACCAGCTGAACAGTATAAGAGAGGAGAGGGCTTTCCCCTGATGGTTTAATATACAAGGGACATGTTACCAGGTGAACAGTATAAGCGAGGAGAATGTGTTCCCCTGATGGTATAATATACACGGGACATGTTACCAGCTGAACAGTATAAGTGAGGAGAGGGCTTTCCCCTGATGTTTTAATATACATGGGACATGTTACCAGGTGAACAGTATAAGTGAGGAAACTGTATTCCCCTCATGGTTCAATATACACGGGACATGTTACCAGGTGAACAGTATAAGTGAGGAGAGTGTGTTCCCCTGATGGTTTAATATACACGGGACATGTTACCAGGTGAACAGTATAAGTGAGGAGAGTGTGTTCCCCTGATTGTTTAATGCACACAGGACATTTCATTAGGTGAACAGAATAAATGAGGAGAGTGTGTTCCCCTGATTGTTTAATACACACGGGACATGTTACCAGGTGAACAGTATAAGTGAGGACAGTGTGTTCCTCTGATTGTTTAATACTGACGGGACATGTCACAAGGTGAACAGTATAAGTGAGGAGATTGAGTTCCCCTGATGGTTTAATATACACGGGACATGTCACCTGGTGAACAGTATAAGTGAGGAGAGTGTGTTCCCCTGATGGTATAATATACACGGGACATGTTACCAGCTGAACAGTATAAGTGAGGAGAGGGCTTTCCCCTGATTGTTTAATACTAAAGGGACATGTAACCAGGTGAATAGTATAACTGAGGAGAGTGTGTTCCCCTGATTGTTTAATACATAAGGGACATGTTACCAGGTGAACAGTAGAAGTGAGGAGAGTGTGTTCCCCTGATGGTTTAATACGCACGGGACATGTTACCAGGTGAAAAGTATAAGTGATGAGAGTGTGTTCCACTGATTGTTTAATACACACGGCACATGTTACCAGGTGAACAGTATAACTGAGGAGATTGAGTTCCCCTGATGGTTTAATATACACGGGACATGTTACCAGGTGAACAGTTACAGTGAGGAGAGTGTGTTCCCCTGATGCTTTAATATACACGGGACATGTCACCAGGTGAACAGTATAAGTGAGGACAGTATGTTCCCCTGATGGTTTAATACACACGGGACATGTTACCAGGTGAACAGTATAAGTAAGGAGAGTGTGTTCCCCTGATTGTTTAATGCACACAGGACATTTCATTAGGTGAACAGAATAAATGAGGAGATTGAGTTCCCCTGATGGTTTAATATACACGGGACATGTTACCAGGTGAACAGTATAAGTGAGGACAGTGTGTACCCCTGATTGTTTAATACACACGGGACATGTCACCAGGTGAACAGTATAAGTGAGGAGAATGTGTTCCCCTGATTGTTTAATACACACGGGACATGTCACCAGGTGAACAGTATAAGTGAGGAGAATGTGTTCCCCTGATTGTTTAATACATAAGGGACATGTTACCAGGTGAACAGTATAAGTGAGGAGAGTGTGTTCCCCTGATTGTTTAATACTAACGGGACATGTAACCAGGTGAATAGTATAAGTGAGGAGAATGTGTTCCCCTGATTGTTTAATACAAAAGGGACATGTTACCAGGTGATCAGCATAAGTGAGTAGAATGTGTTCCCCTGATTGTTTAATACATAAGGGACATGTTACCAGGAGAACAGTATAAGTGAGGAGCGTGTGTTCCCCTGATGGTTTAATACGCACGGGACATGTCACGAGGTGAACAGTATAAGTGAGGAGAGTGTGTTCCCCTGATTGTTTAACACGCACGGGACATGTCACGAGGTGAACAGTATAAGTGAGGAGAGTGTGTTCCCCTGATTGTTTAATACACACGGGACATGTTACCATGTGAACAGTATAAGTGAGGAGAGTGTGTTCCCCTGATGGTTTAATACGCACGGGACATGTTACCAGGTGAAAAGTATAAGTGATGAGAGTGTGTTCCACTGATTGTTTAATACACACGGGACATGTTACCAGGTGAACAGTATAAGTGAGGAGATTGAGTTCCCCTGATGGTTTAATATACACGGGACATGTTACCAGGTGAACAGTTTAAGTGAGGAGAGTGTGTTCGCCTGATGCTTTAATATACACGGGACATGTCACCAGGTGAACAGTATAAATGAGGACAGTATGTTCCCCTGATGGTTTAATATACACGGGACTTGTTACCAGGTGAACAGTTTAAGTGAGGAGAGTGTGTTCCCCTGATTGTTTAATAGACACGGGATATGTTCCCAGGTGAACAGTATAAGTGAGCAGAGTGTGTTCCCCTGATGGTTTAATAAAAACGGGACATGTCACAAGGCGAACAGCATAAGTGAGGAGAGTGTGTTCCCCTGATGCTTTAATATACACGGGACAAGTTACCAGGTGAACAGTCTAAGTGAGGAGAGGATATTCCCCTGATGATTTAGTATACACGGGACATGTTACAAGGTGAACAGTCTAAATGAGGAGAGTGTGTTCCCCTGATGCTTTAATATACACGGGACATGTTACCAGGTGAACAGTATAAGTGAGGAGAGTGTGTTCCCCTGATGGTTTAATACACACGGGACATGTTACCAGGTGAACAGTATAAGTGAGGAGAGTGTGTTCCTCTGATGGTTTAATACACACGGGACATGTTACCAGGTGAACAGTATAAGTGAGGAGAGTGTGTTCCCCTGATTGTTTAATGCACACAGGACATTTCATTAGGTGAACAGAATAAATGAGGAGAGTGTGTTCCCCTGATTGTTTAATACACACGGGACATGTTACCAGGTGAACAGTATAAGTGAGGACAGTGTGTTCCTCTGATTGTTTAATACTGACGGGACATGTCACAAGGTGAACAGTATAAGTGAGGAGATTGAGTTCCCCTGATGGTTTAATATACACGGGACATGTCACCTGGTGAACAGTATAAGTGAGGAGAGTGTGTTCCCCTGATGGTATAATATACACGGGACATGTTGCCAGCTGAACAGTATAAGTGAGGAGAGGGCTTTCCCCTGATGGTTTAATATACAAGGGACATGTTACCAGGTGAACAGTATAAGCGAGGAGAATGTGTTCCACTGATGGTATAATATACACGGGACATGTTACCAGCTGAACAGTATAAGTGAGGAGAGGGCTTTCCCCTGATGGTTTAATATACATGGGACATGTTACCAGGTGAAAAGTATAAGTGAGGAAACTGTATTCCCCTCATGGTTCAATATACACGGGACATGTTAGCTGGTGAACAGTATAAGTGAGGAGAGTGTGTTCCCCTGATGGTTTAATATACACGGGACATGTTACCAGGTGTACAGTATAAGTGAGGAGAGTGATTTCCCCTGATGGTTTAAAATACACGGGACATGATACCAGGTGAACAGTATAAGTGAGGAGAGTGAGTTCCCCTGATGGTTTAATATTCACGTGACATGTTATCAGGTGAACAGTATAAGTGAGGAGAGTGCTTTCCCCTGATGTTTTAATATACACGGGACATGTTACCAGGTGAACAGTATAAGTGAGGACAGTGTGTTCCCCTGATGGTATAATATACACGGGACATGTTACCAGCTGAACAGTATAAGTGAGGAGAGGGCTTTCCCCTGATGGTTTAATATACAAGGGACATGTTACCAGGTGAACAGTATAAGCGAGCAGAATGTGTTCCCCTGATGGTATAATATACACGGGACATGTTACCAGCTGAACAGTATAAGTGAGGAGAGGGCTTTCCCCTGATGTTTTAATATACATGGGACATGTTACCAGGTGACAGTATAAGTGAGGAAACTGTATTCCCCTCATGGTTCAATATATACGGGACATGTTACCAGGTGAACAGTATAAGTGAGGAGAGTGTGTTCCCCTGATGGTTTAATATACAGGGGACATGTTACCAGGTGAACAGTATAAGTGAGGAGAATGTATTCCCCTGATGTTTTAATATACACGGGACAGTTTACCAGGTGAACAGTATAAGTGAGGAGAGTGTGTTCCCCTGATGGTTTAATATACACGGGACATGTTACCAGGTGAACAGTATAAGTGAGGAGAGTGTGTTCCCCTGATGGTATAATATACACGGGACATGTTACCAGCTGAACAGTATAAGTGAGGAGAGGGCTTTCCCCTGATGGTTTAATATACACGGGACATGTTACCAGGTGAACAGTATAAGTGAGGAGAGTGTGTTCCCCTGATGGTATAATATAGACGGGACATGTTACCAGCTGAACAGTATAAGTGAGGAGAGTGTGTTCCCCTGATGGCTTAATATACACGGGACATGGTAGCAGGTGAACAGTATAAGTGAGGCGAATGTATTCACCTGATGGTTTAATATACACGGGACATGTTACCAGGTGAACAGTATAAGTGAGGTGAGTGTGTTCCCCTGATGGTTTCATATACACAGGACATGTTACCAGGGAAACAGTATAAGTGAGGAGAATATGTTCCCCTGATGGTTTAATATGCACGGGACATGTTACCAGGTGAAAAGGATAAGTGAGGAGAGTGTGTTCCCCTGATGGTTTAATATACACGGGACTTGTTACCAGGTGAACAGAATAAGTGAGGAGAGGGCTTTGCCCTGATGGTTTAATATACACGGGACATGTTACCAGGTGAACTGTATAAGTGAGGTGAGTGTATTCCCCTGATGCTTCAATATACACGGGACATGTTAGCAGGTGAACAGTATAAGTGAGGAGAATGTGTTCCCCTCATGGTTTAATACACACGGGACATGTTACCAGGTGAACAGTATAAGTGAGGAGAGTGTGTTCCCATGATGGTTTAACAGGCAGGGGACATGTTACCAGGTGAACAGTATAAGTGAGTAGAGTGTGATCCAATGATTGTTTAATACTGACGGGACGTGTCACCAGGTGAACAGTATAAGTGAGGAGAGTGTGTTATTCTAATGGTTGAATATACACGGGACATGTTACCAGGTGAACAGTATAAGTGAGGAGAATGTGTTCCCCTGATGGTTTAATATACACGGGACATGTTACCAGGTGAAATGTATAAGTTAGGAGAGTGTGTTCCCCTGATTGTTTAATATACACGGGACAAGTTACCAGGTGAACAGTATAAGTGAGGAGAGTGTGTTCCCCTGACGGTTTAACACGCACGGGACGTGTCACCAGGTGAAGAGTAGAAGTGAGGAGAGTGTGTTCCCCTGATGGTCTAATATACACGGGACATGTTACCAGGTGAACATTATATGTGAAGAGAGTGTGTTCCCCTGATCGTTTAATATACATGGAACATGTTACCAGGTGAACAGTGTAAGTGAAGAGAGCCTGTTCCCCTGATTGCTTAATATACGTGGGACATGTTACCAGGTGAACAGTATAAGTGAGGAGAATGTGTTCCCCTGATGGTTTAATATACACGGGACATGTTACCAGGTGAAAAGTATAAGTTAGGAGAGTGTGTTCCCCTGATGGTTTAATATACACGGGACATGTTACCAGGTGAACTGTATAAGTGAGGAGAGTGTATTCCCCTGATGCTTCAATATACACGGGACATGTTAGCAGGTGAACAGTATAAGTGAGGAGAATGTGTTCCCCTCATGGTTTAATACACACGGGACATGTTACCAGGTGAACAGTATAAGTGAGGAGAGTGTGTTCCCATGATGGTTTAACAGGCAGGGGACATGTTACCAGGTGAACAGTATAAGTGAGTAGAGTGTGATCCAATGATTGTTTAATACTGACGGGACGTGTCACCAGGTGAACAGTATAAGTGAGGAGAGTGTGTTATTCTAATGGTTGAATATACACGGGACATGTTACCAGGTGAACAGTATAAGTGAGGAGAATGTGTTCCCCTGATGGTTTAATATACACGGGACATGTTACCAGGTGAAATGTATAAGTTAGGAGAGTGTGTTCCCCTGATTGTTTAATATACACGGGACAAGTTACCAGGTGAACAGTATAAGTGAGGAGAGTGTGTTCCCCTGACGGTTTAACACGCACGGGACGTGTCACCAGGTGAAGAGTAGAAGTGAGGAGAGTGTGTTCCCCTGATGGTCTAATATACACGGGACATGTTACCAGGTGAACATTATATGTGAAGAGAGTGTGTTCCCCTGATCGTTTAATATACATGGAACATGTTACCAGGTGAACAGTGTAAGTGAAGAGAGCCTGTTCCCCTGATTGCTTAATATACGTGGGACATGTTACCAGGTGAACAGTATAAGTGAGGAGAATGTGTTCCCCTGATGGTTTAATATACACGGGACATGTTACCAGGTGAAAAGTATAAGTTAGGAGAGTGTGTTCCCCTGATTGTTTAATATACACGGGACATGTTAGCAGGTGAACACTATCAGTGAGGAGAATGTGTTCCCCTGATGGTTTAATATACACGGGGCAAGTTACCAGCTGAACAGTATAAGTGAGGAGAGGGCTTTCCCCTGATGGTTTAATATACAAGGGACATGTTACCAGGTGAACAGTATAAGCGAGGAGAATGTGTTCCACTGATGGTATAATATACACGGGACATGTTACCAGCTGAACAGTATAAGTGAGGAGAGGGCTTTCCCCTGATGTTTTAATATACACGGGACATGTTACCAGGTGAACAGTATAAGTGAGGAGTGTGTGTTCCCCTGATGGTATAATATACACGGGACATGTTACCAGCTGAACAGTATAAGTGAGGAGAGGGCTTTCCCCTGATGGTTTAATATACACGGGACATGTTACCAGGTGAACAGTATAAGTGAGGAGAGTGTGTTCCCCTGATAGTATAATATAGACGGGACATGTTACCAGCTGAACAGTATAAGTGAGGAGAGGGCTTTCCCCTGATGGTTTAATATACACGGGACATGTTAGCAGGTGAACAGTATAAGTGAGGAGAGTGTGTTCCCCTGATGGCTTAATATACACGGGACATGGTAGCAGGTGAACAGTATAAGTGAGGCGAATGTATTCACCTGATGGTTTAATATACACGGGACATGTTACCAGGTGAACAGTATAAGTGAGGTGAGTGTGTTCCCCTGATGGTTTCATATACACAGGACATGTTACCAGGGAAACAGTATAAGTGAGGAGAATATGTTCCCCTGATGGTTTAATATGCACGGGACATGTTACCAGGTGAAAAGGATAAGTGAGGAGAGTGTGTTCCCCTGATGGTTTAATATACACGGGACTTATTACCAGGTGAACAGAATAAGTGAGGAGAGGGCTTTGCCCTGATGGTTTAATATACACGGGACATGTTACCAGGTGAACAGTATAAGTGAGGAGAGTGTATTCCCCTGATGCTTCAATATACACGGGACATGTTAGCAGGTGAACAGTATAAGTGAGGAGAATGTGTTCCCCTCATGGTTTAATACACACGGGACATGTTACCAGGTGAACAGTATAAGTGAGGAGAGTGTGTTCCCATGATGGTTTAACAGGCAGGGGACATGTTACCAGGTGAACAGTATAAGTGAGTAGAGTGTGATCCAATGATTGTTTAATACTGACGGGACGTGTCACCAGGTGAACAGTATAAGTGAGGAGAGTGTGTTATTCTAATGGTTGAATATACACGGGACATGTTACCAGGTGAACAGTATAAGTGAGGAGAATGTGTTCCCCTGATGGTTTAATATACACGGGACATGTTACCAGGTGAAATGTATAAGTTAGGAGAGTGTGTTCCCCTGATTGTTTAATATACACGGGACAAGTTACCAGGTGAACAGTATAAGTGAGGAGAGTGTGTTCCCCTGACGGTTTAACACGCACGGGACGTGTCACCAGGTGAAGAGTAGAAGTGAGGAGAGTGTGTTCCCCTGATGGTCTAATATACACGGGACATGTTACCAGGTGAACATTATATGTGAAGAGAGTGTGTTCCCCTGATCGTTTAATATACATGGAACATGTTACCAGGTGAACAGTGTAAGTGAAGAGAGCCTGTTCCCCTGATTGCTTAATATACGTGGGACATGTTACCAGGTGAACAGTATAAGTGAGGAGAATGTGTTCCCCTGATGGTTTAATATACACGGGACATGTTACCAGGTGAAAAGTATAAGTTAGGAGAGTGTGTTCCCCTGATTGTTTAATATACACGGGACATGTTAGCAGGTGAACACTATCAGTGAGGAGAATGTGTTCCCCTGATGGTTTAATATACACGGGACAAGTTACCAGCTGAACAGTATAAGTGAGGAGAGGGCTTTCCCCTGATGGTTTAATATACAAGGGACATGTTACCAGGTGAACAGTATAAGTGAGGACAGTGTATTCCCCTGATGGTATATTATACACGGGACATGTTACCAGCTGAACAGTATAAGTGAGGAGAGGGCTTTCCCCTGATGGTTTAATATACATGGGACATGTTACCAGGTGAACAGTATAAGTGAGGAAACTGTATTCCCCTCATGGTTCAATATACACGGGACATGTTAGCTGGTGAACAGTATAAGTGAGGAGAGTGTGTTCCACTGATGGTTTAATATACACGGGACATGTTACCAGGTGTACAGTATAAGTGAGGAGAGTGAGTTCCCCTGATGGTTTAAAATACACGGGACATGATACCAGGTGAACAGTATAAGTGAGGAGAGTGAGTTCCCCTGATGGTTTAATATTCACGTGACATGTTATCAGGTGAACAGTATAAGTGAGGAGAGTGCTTTCCCCTGATGTTTTAATATACACGGGACATGTTACCAGGTGAACAGTATAAGTGAGGACAGTGTGTTCCCCTGATGGTATAATATACACGGGACATGTTACCAGCTGAACAGTATAAGTGAGGAGAGGGCTTTCTCCTGATGGTTTAATATACAAGGGACATGTTACCAGGTGAACAGTATAAGCGAGGAGAATGTGTTCCCCTGATGGTATAATATACACGGGACATGTTACCAGCTGAACAGTATAAGTGAGGAGAGGGCTTTCCCCTGATGTTTTAATATACATGGGACATGTTACCAGGTGACAGTATAAGTGAGGAAACTGTATTCCCCTCATGGTTCAATATACACGGGACATGTTACCAGGTGAACAGTATAAGTGAGGAGAATGTGTTCCCCTGATGGTTTAATATACACGGGACATGTTACCAGGTGAAATGTATAAGTTAGGAGAGTGTGTTCCCCTGATTGTTTAATATACACGGGACAAGTTACCAGGTGAACAGTATAAGTGAGGAGAGTGTGTTCCCCTGACGGTTTAACACGCACGGGACGTGTCACCAGGTGAAGAGTAGAAGTGAGGAGAGTGTGTTCCCCTGATGGTCTAATATACACGGGACATGTTACCAGGTGAACATTATATGTGAAGAGAGTGTGTTCCCCTGATCGTTTAATATACATGGAACATGTTACCAGGTGAACAGTGTAAGTGAAGAGAGCCTGTTCCCCTGATTGCTTAATATACGTGGGACATGTTACCAGGTGAACAGTATAAGTGAGGAGAATGTGTTCCCCTGATGGTTTAATATACACGGGACATGTTACCAGGTGAAAAGTATAAGTTAGGAGAGTGTGTTCCCCTGATTGTTTAATATACACGGGACATGTTAGCAGGTGAACACTATCAGTGAGGAGAATGTGTTCCCCTGATGGTTTAATATACACGGGACAAGTTACCAGCTGAACAGTATAAGTGAGGAGAGGGCTTTCCCCTGATGGTTTAATATACAAGGGACATGTTACCAGGTGAACAGTATAAGCGAGGAGAATGTCTTCCACTGATGGTATAATATACACGGGACATGTTACCAGCTGAACAGTATAAGTGAGGAGAGGGCTTTCCCCTGATGTTTTAATATACACGGGACATGTTACCAGGTGAACAGTATAAGTGAGGACAGTGTATTCCCCTGATGGTATATTATACACGGGACATGTTACCAGCTGAACAGTATAAGTGAGGAGAGGGCTTTCCCCTGATGGTTTAATATACATGGGACATGTTACCAGGTGAACAGTATAAGTGAGGAAACTGTATTCCCCTCATGGTTCAATATACACGGGACATGTTAGCTGGTGAACAGTATAAGTGAGGAGAGTGTGTTCCCCTGATGGTTTAATATACACGGGACATGTTACCAGGTGTACAGTATAAGTGAGGAGAGTGAGTTCCCCTGATGGTTTAAAATACACGGGACATGATACCAGGTGAACAGTATAAGTGAGGAGAGTGAGTTCCCCTGATGGTTTAATATTCACGTGACATGTTATCAGGTGAACAGTATAAGTGAGGAGAGTGCTTTCCCCTGATGTTTTAATATACACGGGACATGTTACCAGGTGAACAGTATAAGTGAGGACAGTGTGTTCCCCTGATGGTATAATATACACGGGACATGTTACCAGCTGAACAGTATAAGTGAGGAGAGGGCTTTCTCCTGATGGTTTAATATACAAGGGACATGTTACCAGGTGAACAGTATAAGCGAGGAGAATGTGTTCCCCTGATGGTATAATATACACGGGACATGTTACCAGCTGAACAGTATAAGTGAGGAGAGGGCTTTCCCCTGATGTTTTAATATACATGGGACATGTTACCAGGTGACAGTATAAGTGAGGAAACTGTATTCCCCTCATGGTTCAATATACACGGGACATGTTACCAGGTGAACAGTATAAGTGAGGAGAGTGTGTTCCCCTGATGGTTTAATATACAGGGGACATGTTACCAGGTGAACAGTATAAGTGAGGAGAATGTATTCCCCTGATGTTTTAATATACACGGGACAGGTTACCAGGTGAACAGTATAAGTGAGGAGAGTGTGTTCCCCTGATGGTTTAATATACACGGGACATGTTACCAGGTGAACAGTATAATTGAGGAGAGTGTGTTCCCCTGATGGTATAATATACACGGGACATGTTACCAGCTGAACAGTATAAGTGAGGAGAGGGCTTTCCCCTGATGGTTTAATATACACGGGACATGTTACCAGGTGAACAGTATAAGTGAGGAGAGTGTGTTCCCCTGATGGTATAATATAGACGGGACATGTTACCAGCTGAACAGTATAAGTGAGGAAAGGGCTTTCCCCTGATGGTTTAATATACACGGGACATGTTAGCAGGTGAACAGTATAAGTGAGGAGAGTGTGTTCCCCTGATGGCTTAATATACACGGGACATGGTAGCAGGTGAACAGTATAAGTGAGGCGAATGTATTCACCTGATGGTTTAATATACACGGGACATGTTACCAGGTGAACAGTATAAGTGAGGTGAGTGTGTTCCCCTGATGGTTTCATATACACAGGACATGTTACCAGGGAAACAGTATAAGTGAGGAGAATATGTTCCCCTGATGGTTTAATATGCACGGGACATGTTACCAGGTGAAAAGGATAAGTGAGGAGAGTGTCTTCCCCTGATGGTTTAATATACACGGGACTTATTACCAGGTGAACAGAATAAGTGAGGAGAGGGCTTTGCCCTGATGGTTTAATATACACGGGACATGTTACCAGGTGAACAGTATAAGTGAGGAGAGTGTGTTCCCCTGATGGTTTAATATACACGGGACATGTTACCAGGTGAACAGTATAAGTGATGAGACTGTATTCCCCTGATGCTTCAATATACACGGGACATGTTAGCAGGTGAACAGTATAAGTGAGGAGAATGTTTTCCCCTCATGGTTTAATACACACGGGACATGTTACCAGGTGAACAGTATAAGTGAGGAGAGTGTGTTCCCATGATGGTTTAACAGGCAGGGGACATGTTACCAGGTGAACAGTATAAGTGAGTAGAGTGTGATCCAATGATTGTTTAATACTGACGGGACGTGTCACCAGGTGAACAGTATAAGTGAGGAGAGTGTGTTATTCTAATGTTTGAATATACACGGGACATGTTACCAGGTGAACAGTATAAGTGAGGAGAATGTGTTCCCCTGATGGTTTAATATACACGGGACATGTTACCAGGTGAAATGTATAAGTTAGGAGAGTGTGTTCCCCTGATTGTTTAATATACACGGGACAAGTTACCAGGTGAACAGTATAAGTGAGGAGAGTGTGTTCCCCTGACGGTTTAACACGCACGGGACGTGTCACCAGGTGAAGAGTAGAAGTGAGGAGAGTGTGTTCCCCTGATGGTCTAATATACACGGGACATGTTACCAGGTGAACATTATATGTGAAGAGAGTGTGTTCCCCTGATCGTTTAATATACATGGAACATGTTACCAGGTGAACAGTGTAAGTGAAGAGAGCCTGTTCCCCTGATTGCTTAATATACGTGGGACATGTTACCAGGTGAACAGTATAAGTGAGGAGAATGTGTTCCCCTGATGGTTTAATATACACGGGACATGTTACCAGGTGAAAAGTATAAGTTAGGAGAGTGTGTTCCCCTGATTGTTTAATATACACGGGACATGTTAGCAGGTGAACACTATCAGTGAGGAGAATGTGTTCCCCTGATGGTTTAATATACACGGGACAAGTTACCAGGTGAACAGTATAAGTGAGGAGAGTGTGTTCCCCTGATGGTTTAACACGCACGGGACGTGTCACCAGGTGAAGAGTATAAGTGAGGAGATTGTTTTCCCCTCATTGTTTAATATACACGGGACATGTTAGCAGGTGAACAGTATCAGTGAGGAGAATGTGTTCCCCTGATTGTTAAATATACGCGGGACATGTTACCAGATGAACAGTATAAGTGAAGAGAGTGTGTTCCCCAGATGGTGTAATATACACGGGACATGTTACCAGGTGATCAGTATAAGTGAGGAGAGTGTGTTCCCCTGATGGTTTAATATACATGGGACCTATTACCATGTGAACAGAATAAGTGAGGAGAGGGCTTTCCCTTGATGGTTTAATATACACGGGACATGTTATCAGGTGAACAGTATAAGTGAGGAGAGTGTGTTCCCCTGATGGTTTAATATTCACGGGACATGTTACCAGGTGAACAGTATAAGTGATGAGACTGTATTCCCCTGATGGTTCAATATACACGGGACATGTTAGCGGGTGAACAGTATAAGTGAGGAGAGTGTGTTTCCCTGATGGTTTAATGCACACGGGACATGTTACCAGGTGAACAGTATAAGTGAGGAGAGTGTGTTCCCATGATGGTTTAACAGGCAGGGGACATGTTACCAGGTGAACAGTATAAGTGAGGAGAGTGTGATCCAATGATTGTTTAATATACACGGGACATGTTACCAGGTGAACATTATAAGTGAGGAGAGTGTGTTCCCATGATGGTTTAACAGGCAGGGGACATGTTACCAGGTGCAAAGTAGAAGTGAGGAGAGTGTGTTCCCCTGATGGTTTAATATACACGGGACATGTTACCAGGTGAAGAGTATAAGTGAGGATACTGTATTCCCCTGATGGTTCAATATACACGGGACATGTTAGCTGGTGAACAGCATAAGTGAGGAGAATGCATTCCCCTGATGGTTTAATATACACGGGACATGTTACCAGGTGAACAGTATAAGTGAGGAGAGTGTGTTCCCCTGATGGTTTAATATACACGGGACATGTTACCAGTTGAACAGTATAAGTGAGGAGAGTATGTTCCCCTGATGGTACAATATACACGGGACATGTTCCCAGCTGAACAGCATAAGTGAGGAGAGGGCTTTCCCCTGATGGTTTAATATACACGGGACATGTTACCAGGTGAACAGTATAAGTGAGGAGAGTGTGTTCCGCTGATGGTTTAATTTACACGGGACATGTTACCAGGTGAACAGTATATGTGAAGAGAGTGTGTTCCCCTGATGGTTTAATATACATGGGACATGTTACCAGGTGAACAGTATAAGAGAAGAGAGCCTGTTCCCCTGATTGCTTAATATACGTGGGACATGTTACAAGGTGACGAGTATAAGTGAGGAGAGAGTGTTCCCCTCATTGTTTAATATACACGGGACATGTTAGCAGGTGAACAGTATCAGTGAGGAGAATGTGTTCCCCTGATGGTTTAATATACACGGGACATGTTACCAGGTGAACAGTATCAGTGAGGAGAGTGTGTTCCCCTGATTGTTAAAAATACACGGGACATGTTACCAGGTGAACAGTATAAGTGAGGAGAGTGTGTTCCCCAGATGGTTTAATATACACGGGACATGTTACCAGGTGAACAGTATAAGTGAGAAGAGTGTGCTCCCCTGATGGTTTAATATACACGGGACATGTAACCAGGTGAACAGTATAAGTGATGAGACTGTATTCCCCTGATGGTGTAATATACACGGGACTTATTACCAGGTGAACAGAATAAGTGAGGAGAGGGCTGTCCCCTGATGGTTTAATGTACACGGGACATGTTACCAGGTGAACTGTATAAGTGAGGAGAGTGTGTTCCCATGATGGTTTAATATACACGGGACATGTTACCAGGTGAACAGTATAAGAGAAGAGAGCCTGTTCCCCTGATTGCTTAATATACGTGGGACATGTTACAAGGTGACGAGTATAAGTGAGGAGAGTGTGTTCCCCTCATTGTTTAATATACACGGGACATGTTAGCAGGTGAACAGTATAAGTGAGGAGAGTGTGTTCCCCTGATGGTTTAACATGCACGGGACATGTTTCCAGGTCAACAGTATCAGTGAGAAGAGTGTGTTCCCCTGATGGTTTAATATACATGGGACATGTTACCAGGTGAACAGTATAAGTGATGAGAGTGTGTTCCCCTGATGGTTTAACATGCACGGGACATGTTTCCAGTTCAACAGTATCAGTGAGAAGAGTGTGTTCCCCTGATGGTTTAATACACCCGGGACATGTCACCAGTTGAACAGTATAAGTGAGGAGAGTGTGATCCCCTGATTGTTTAATACAAACAGGACATGTCAACAGGTGAACAGTATAAGTGAGGAGTGTCTGTTCCCCTGATGGTTTACTATACACAGGACATGACACCAGGTGAACAGTATAAGTGAGGAGAGTGTGTTCCCCTGATTGTTTAATATACCCGGGACATGTCATCAGGTGAACAGTATAAGTGAGGAGAGTGTGTTCCCCTGATGGTTTAATATACACAGGACATGATACCAGGTGAACAGCATAAGTGAGGAGAGAGTGTTCCCCTGATGGTTTAATATACACGGGACATGTTACCAGGTGAACAGTATAAGTGAGGAGAGTGCTTTCCCCTGATGGTTTAATAAACACGGGACATGTTACCAGGTGAACAGCAAAAGTGAGGAGAGTGTGTTCCCCTGATGGTTTAATATATATGGGACATGTTACCAGGTGAACAGTATAAGTGAGGATACTGTATTCCCCTGATGGTTCAATATACACGGGACATGTTAGCTGGAGAACAGTATAAGTGAGGAGAGTGTGTTCCCCAGATGGTTTAATATACACGGGACATGTTACCAGGTGAACAGTATAAGTGAGGAGAGTTTGTTCCCCTGATGGTATAATATACACGGGACATGTTCCCAGGTGAACAGTATAAGTGAGGAAGGTGTGTTCCCCTGATGGTTTAATATACACGGGACATGTTACCAGGTGAACAGTATAAGTGAGGAGAGTTTGTTCCCCTGATGGTATAATATACACGGGACATGTTCCCAGCTGAACAGCATAAGTGAGGAGAGGGCTTTCCCCTGATGTTTTAATATACACGGGACATGTTACCAGGTGATCAGTATAAGTGAGGAGAATGTGTTCCCCTGATGGTTTAATATACACGGGACATGTTACCAGGTGAACAATATAAGTGCGGAGAATGGGTTCCCCTGATGGTTCAATATACACGGGACATGTTACCAGGTGAACAGTATAAGTGAGGAGAGTGTGTTCCCCTGATGGTTTAATATACACGGGACATGTTACCAGGTGAACAGTATAAGTGAGGAGAATGTGTTCCCCTGATGGTTTAATATACACGGGACATGTTACCAGGTGAACAGTATAAGTGAGGAGAATGTGTTCCACTGATGGTTTAATATACACGCGACATGTTAACAGGTGAACAAAGTCAGTGAGGAGAGTGTGTTCCCATGATGTTTTAACAGGCAGTGGACATGTTACCAGGTGAACAGTAGAAGTGAGGAGAGTGGGTTCCCCTGATTGTTTAATACACACGGGACATGTTGCCAGGTGAAGAGTATAAGTGAAGAGAGTGTGTTCCCCTCATGGTTTAATACACACGGGACATGTTACCAGGTGAACAGTATAAGTGAGGAGAGTGTGTTACCCTGATGGTTTACTATACACAGGACATGATACCAGGTGAACAGCATAAGTGAGGAGAGTGTGTTCCCCTGATGGTTTAATATACACGGGACATGTTACCAGGTGAACAGTATAAGTGAGGAGAGTGCTTTCCCCTGATGGTTTAATGAACACGGGACATGTTACCAGGTGAACAGCAAAAGTGAGGAGAGTATGTTCCCCTGATGGTATAATATACACGGGACATGTTACCAGGTGAACAGTATAAGTGAGGAGAGGGCTTACCCATGATGGTTTAATATGCACGGGACATGTTACCAGGTGAACAGTATAAGTGAGGAGAGTGTGTTCCCCTGATGGTATAATATGCACGGGACATGTTACCAGGTGAACAGTATAAGTGAGGAGAGTGTGTTCCCCTGATGGTATAATATACACGGGACATGTTACCAGGTGAACAGTATAAGTGATGAGAGTGCTTTCCCCTGATGTTTTAATATAAACGGGACATGTTACCAGGTGAACAGTATATGTGAGGACAGTGTGTTCCCCTGATGGTATAATAAACATGGGACATGTTACCAGTTGAACAGTATAAGTGAGGAGAGGGCTTTCCCCTGATGGTTTAATATATACGGGACATGTTACCAGTTGAACAGTATAAGTGAGGAGAGGGCTTTCCCCTGATGGTTTAATATATACGGGACATGTTACCAGGTGAACAGTATAAGTGAGGATACTGTATTCCCCTGATGGTTCAATATATACGGGACATGTTACCAGATGAACAGTATAAGTGAGGAGAGTGTGTTCCCCTGATTGTTAAAAATACACGGGACATGTTACCAGGTGAACAGTATAAGTGAGGAGAGTGTGTTCCCCAGATGGTTTAATATACACGGGACATGTTACCAGGTGAACAGTATAAGTGAGGAGAGTGTGTTCCCCTGATGGTTTAATATACACGGGACTTATTACCAGGTGAACAGAGTAAGTGAGGAGAGGGCTTTCCCCTGATGGTTTAATATACACGGGACATGTTACCAGGTGAACAGTATAAGTGAGGAGAGTGTGTTCCCCTGATGGTTTAATATACATGGGACATGTTACCAGGTGAACAGTATAAGTGAGGAGAGTGTGTTCCCCTGATGGTTTAACATGCACGGGACATGTTACCAGGTCAACAGTATAAGTGAGGAGAGTGTGTTCCCCTGATGGTTTAATATACATGGGACATGTTACCAGGTGAACAGTAAAAGTGAGGAGAGTGTGTTCCCCTGATGGTTTAACATGCACGGGACATGTTACCAGGTCAACAGTATAAGTGAGGAGAGTGTGATCCCCTGATGGTTTAATACAAACAGGACATGTCAACAGGTGAACAGTATAAGTGAGGAGAGTCTGTTCCCCTGATGGTTTACTATACACAGGACATGATACCAGGTGAACAGTATAAGTGAAGAGAGTTTGTTCCCTTGATGGTATAATATTCACGGGACATGTTCCCTGCAGAACAGCATAAGTGAGGAGAGGGCTTTCCCCTGATGGTTTAATATACACGCGACATGTTAACAGGTGAACAAAGTAAGTGAGGAGAGTGTGTTCCCATGATGTTTTAACAGGCAGTGGACATGTTACCAGGTGAACAGTAGAAGTGAGGAGAGTGGGTTCCCCTGATTGTTTAATACACACGGGACATGTTGCCAGGTGAAGAGTATAAGTGAAGAGAGTTTGTTCCCCTCATGGTTTAATACACACGGGACATGTTACCAGGTGAACAGTATAAGTGAGGAGAGTGTGTTCCCCTGATGGTTTACTATACACAGGACATGATACCAGGTGAACAGCATAAGTGAGGAGAGTGTGTTCCCCTGATGGTTTAATATACACGGGACATGTTACCAGGTGAACAGTATAAGTGAGGAGAGTGCTTTCCCCTGATGGTTTAATAAACACGGGACATGTTACCAGGTGAACAGCAAAAGTGAGGAGAGTGTGTTCCCCTGATGGTATAATATACACGGGACATGTTACCAGGTGAACAGTATAAGTGAGGAGAGGGCTTACCCATGATGGTTTAATATGCACGGGACATGTTACCAGGTGAACAGTATAAGTGAGGAGAGTGTGTTCCCCTGATGGTATAATATGCACGGGACATGTTACCAGGTGAACAGTATAAGTGAGGAGAGTGTGTTCCCCTGATGGTATAATATACACGGGACATGTTACCAGGTAAACAGTATAAGTGATGAGAGTGCTTTCCCCTGATGTTTTAATATACACGGGACATGTTACCAGGTGAACAGTATAAGTGAGGATACTGTATTCCCCTGATGGTTTAATATATACGGGACATGTTACCAGTTGAACAGTATAAGTGAGGAGAGGGCTTTCCCCTGATGGTTTAATATATACGGGACATGTTACCAGTTGAACAGTATAAGTGAGGAGAGGGCTTTCCCCTGATGGTTTAATATATACGGGACATGTTACCAGGTGAACAGTATAAGTGAGGATACTGTATTCCCCTGATGGTTCAATATAGACGGGACATGTTACCAGGTGAACAGTATAAGTGAGGAGAGTGTGTTCCCCTGATGGTTTAATATACACAGGACCTATTACCAGGTGAACAGAGTAAGTGAGGAGAGGGCTTTCCCCTGATGGTTTAATATACACGGGACATGTTACCAGGTGAACAGTATAAGTGAGGAGAGTGTGTTCCCCTGATGGTTTAATATACATGGGATATGTTACCAGGTGAACAGTATAAGTGAGGAGAGTGTGTTCCCCTGATGGTTTAACATGCACGGGACATGTTACCAGGTCAACAGTATAAGTGAGGAGAGTGTGTTCCCCTGATGGTTTAATATACATGGGACATGTTACCAGGTGAACAGTAAAAGTGAGGAGAGTGTGTTCCCCTGATGGTTTAACATGCACAGGACATGTTACCAGGTCAACAGTATAAGTGAGGAGAGTGTGATCCCCTGATGGTTTAATACAAACAGGACATGTCAACAGGTGAACAGTATAAGTGAGGAGAGTCTGTTCCCCTGATGGTTTACTATACACAGGACATGATACCAGGTGAACAGTATAAGTGAGCAGAGTTTGTTCCCTTGATGGTATAATATACACGGGACATGTTCCCAGCTGAACAGCATATGTGAGGAGAATGTGTTCCCCTGATGGTTTAATATACACGGGACATGTTACCAGGTGAACAGTATAAGTGAGGAGAATGTGTTCCCCTGATGGTTTAATATACACGGGACATGTTACCAGGTGAACAATATAAGTGCGGAGAATGTGTTCCCCTGATGGTTTAATATACACGGGACATGTTACCAGGTGAACAATATAAGTGCAGAGAATGTGTTCCCCTGATGGTTTAATATACACGGGACATGTTACCAGGTCAACAGTATAAGTGAGGAGAGTGTGATCCCCTGATGGTTTAATACAAACAGGACATGTCAACAGGTGAACAGTATAAGTGAGGAGAGTCTGTTCCCCTGATGGTTTACTATACACAGGACATGATACCAGGTGAACAGTATAAGTGAGGAGAGTTTGTTCCCTTGATGGTATAATATACACGGGACATGTTCCCAGCTGAACAGCATATGTGAGGAGAATGTGTTCCCCTGATGGTTTAATATACACGGGACATGTTACCAGGTGAACAGTATAAGTGAGGAGAATGTGTTCCCCTGATGGTTTAATATACACGGGACATGTTACCAGGTGAACAATATAAGTGCGGAGAATGTGTTCCCCTGATGGTTTAATATACACGGGACATGTTACCAGGTGAACAATATAAGTGCGGAGAATGTGTTCCCCTGATGGTTTAATATACACGGGACATGTTACCAGGTGAACAGTATAAGTGAGGAGAATGTGTTCCACTGATGGTTTAATATACACGCGACATGTTAACAGGTGAACAAAGTAAGTTAGGAGAGTGAGTTCCCCTGATGTTTTAATATACACGGGACATGTTACCAGGTGAGCAGTAGAAGTGAGGAGAGTGGGTTCCCCTGATTGTTTAATGCACACGGGACATGTTGCCAGGTGAAGAGTATAAGTGAAGAGAGTGTGTTCCCCTCATGGTTTAATACACACGGGACATGTTACCAGGTGAACAGTATAAGTGAGGAGAGTGTGTTCCCCTGATGGTTTACTATACACAGGACATGATACCAGGTGAACAGCATAAGTGAGGAGAGTGTGTTCCCCTGATGGTTTAATATACACGGGACATGTTACCAGGTGAACAGTATAAGTGAGGAGAGTGCTTTCCCCTGATGGTTTAATAAACACGGGACATGTCAGCAGGTGAACAGCAAAAGTGAAGAGAGTGTGTTCCCCTGATGGTATAATATACACGGGACATGTTACCAGGTGAACAGTATAAGTGAGGAGAGGGCTTACTCATGATGGTTTAATATGCACGGGACATGTTACCAGGTGAACAGTATAAGTGAGGAGAGTGTGTTCCCCTGATGGTATAATATGCACGGGACATGTTACCAGGTGAACAGTATAAGTGAGGAGAGTGTGTTCCCCTGATGGTTTAATATACCCGGGACATGTCAGCAGGTGAACAGTATAAGTGAGGAGAGTGTGTTCCCCTGATGGTTTAATATACACGGGACATGTTACCAGGTGAACAGTATAAGTGAGGAGAGTGTGTTCCCCTGATTGTTTAATACACACGGGACATGTTACCAGCTGAACAGTATAAGTGAGGAGAGTGTGTTCCCCTGATGGTTTAATATACCCGGGACATGTCAGCAGGTGAACAGTATAAGTGAGGAGAGTGTGTTCCCCTGATGGTTTAATACACACAGGACATGTTACCAGGTGAACAGTATATGTGAGGAGAGTGTGTTCCCCTGATTCTTTAATAGTAACGGGACATGTTACCAGGTGAACTGTATAAGTGAGGAGAGTGTGTTCCCCTGATTGTTTAATACACACGGGACATGTTACCAGGTGAACAGTAGAAGTGATCAGAGTGTGTTCCTCTGATGGTTTAATACTGACAGGACATTTCACCAGTTGAGCAGTATAAGTGAGGAGAGTGTGTTCCCCTGATTGTTTAATACACACGGGACATGTCACCAGGTGAACTGTATAAGTGAGGAGAGTGTGTTCCCCTGATTGTTTAATACTGACGGGACATGTCACCAGGCTAACAGTATAAGTGAGGAGAGTGTGTTCCCCGGATTGTTTAATATACACGGGACATGTCACCAGGCGAACAGTATAAGTGAGGAGAGTATGTTCCCCTGATTGTTTAATACACAGAGGACATGTCACCAGGCGAACAGTATAAGTGAGGAGAGTGTGTTCCCCTGATGGTTTAATACACACGGGACATGTTACCAGGTGAACAGTAGAAGTGAGGAGAGTTTGTTGCCCTGATTGTTTAATACTGACGGGACATGTTACCAGGTGAACAGTATAAGTGAGGAGAGTTTGTTGCCCTGATTGTTTAATAAACACGGGACATGTTACCATTTGAACAGTATAAGTGAGGAGATTGTGTTCCCCTGATTGTTTAATACTGATGGGGCATGTAACCAGGTGAACAGTATCAGTGAGGAGAGTGTTTTCCTGATGTTTTAATACGCACGGGACATGTTACCAGGTGAACAGTTTTAGTGAGGAGAGTGTGATCCCCAGATTGTTTAATACAAACGGGACATCTTACCAGGTGAACAGTATAAGTGAGCAGAGTGTGTTCCCCTGATTGTTTAATACTGACGGGACATGTTACCAGGTGAACAGTATAAGTGAGGAGAGTGTGTTCCCCTGATGGTTTAATATACCCGGGACATGTCAGCAGGTGAACAGTATAAGTGAGGAGAGTGTGTTCCCCTGATGGTTTAATATACACGGGACATGTTACCAGGTGAACAGTATAAGTGAGGAGAGTGTGTTCCCCTGATTGTTTAATACACACGGGACATGTTACCAGGTGAACAGTATAAGTGAGGAGAGTGTGTTCCCCTGATGGTTTAATATACCCGGGACATGTCAGCAGGTGAACAGTATAAGTGAGGAGAGTGTGTTCCCCTGATGGTTTAATACACACAGGACATGTTACCAGGTGAACAGTATATGTGAGGAGAGTGTGTTCCCCTGATTCTTTAATAGTAACGGGACATGTTAACAGGTGAACTGTATAAGTGAGGAGAGTGTGTTCCCCTGATTGTTTTTTATACATGGGACCTGTCACCAGTTGAACAGTATAAGTGAGGAGAGTGTGTTCCCCTGATGGTATAATACACACAGGACATGTCAGCAGGTGAACAGTATAATTGAGGAGAGTGTGTTCCCCTGATGGTTTAATATGCATAGGACATGTTACCAGGTGAACAGTATAAGTGAGGAGAGTGTGTTCCCCTGATTGTTCAATACACACGGGACATGTTACCAGGTGAACAGTATAAGTGAGGAGAGTGTGTTCCCCTGATGGTTTAATGCACACGGGACATGTTCCCAGGTGAAAAGTAAAAGTGAGGAGAGTGTGTTCCCCTGATGGTTTAAGATACACAGGACATGTTACCAGGTGAACAGTATAAGTGAGGAGAATGTGTTCCCCTGATGGTTTAATATACACTGGACATGTTACCAGGTGAACAGTATAAGTGAGGAGCGTGTGTTCCCCTGATTGTTTAATATACACTGGACATATTACCAGGTGTACAGTATAAGTGAGGAGAGTGTATTCCCCTGATGTTTTAACACGCACGGGACATGTTACCACCTGAACAGTATAAGTGAGGAGAGTGTGTTCCCCTGATTGTTTAATACACACGGGACATGTTACCAGGTGAACAGTATAAGTGAGAAGAGTGTGTTCCCCTGATTGCTTAATACTCACGGGACATGTTACCAGGTGAAAAGTATAAGTGAGGCGAGTGTGTTCCCCTGATGGTTTAATATACACGGGACATGTTACCAGGTGAACAGTATAAGTCAGGAGTGTGTGTTCCCCTGATTGTTTAATATACACGGGACATGTTACCAGGTGAACAGTATAAGTGAGGAGAGTGTGTTCCCCTGATTGTTTAATACTCACGGGAAATGTTACCAGGTGAACAGGATAAGTGAGGAGAGTGTGTTCCCCTGATGGTGTAACACGCACGGGACATGTTACCAGGTGAACAGTATAAGCGAGGAGAGTGTGTTCCCCTGATTGTTTAATATACCCGGGACATGTCACCAGGTGAAGAGTAGAATTGAGTAGATTGTGTTCCCCTGATGATTTAATGCACACAGGACATGTTACCAGGTGAACAGTATAAGTGAGGAGAGTGTGTTCCCCTGATGGTTTAACACGCACGGGACATGTTACCAGGTGAACAGTATAAGTGAGGAGAGTGTGTTCCCCTGATTGTTTAATACACACAAAACATGTTACCAGGTGAACAGTATAAGTGAGTAGAGTGTGTTCCGCTGATGGTTTAATGCACACGGGACATGTCACCAGGTGAACAGTATAAGTGAGGAGAGTGTGTTCCCCTGATGGTTTAACACGCACGGGACTTGTTACCAGGTGAACAGTATAAGTGAGGAGAGTGTGTTCCCCTGATGTTTTAATATACCCAGGACATGTCAGCAGGTGAACAGTATAATTGAGGAGAGTGTGTTCCCCTGATGGTTTAATATACACGGGACATGTTACCGGATGAACAGTATAAGTGAGGAGTGTGTGTTCACCTGATGGGTTAATACAGACGGGACATGTCACCAGGTGAACAGGAAAAGTGAGGAGACTGTGTTCCCCTGATGGTTTAATACTGACGGGACATGTTACCAGGTGAACAGTATAAGTGAGGAGAGTGTGTTCACCTGATGGATTAATACAGATGGGACATATCACCAGGTGAACAGTATAAGTGAGGAGAGTGCTTTCCCCTGATTGTTTAATACACAGAGGACATGTCACCAGGCGAACAGTATAAGTGAGGAGAGTGTGTTCCCCTGATTGTTTAATGCACACAGGACATGTCACCAGGCGAACAGTATAAGTGAGGAGAGTGTGTTCCCCTGATGGTTTAATACACACGGGACATGTTACCAGGTGAACAGTCTAAGTGAGGAGAGTTTGTTGCCCTGATTGCTTAATACTGACGGGACATGTTACCAGGTGAACAGTATAAGTGAGGAGAGTTTGTTGCCCTGATTGTTTAATACTGACGGGAAATGTTACCAGGTGAAAAGTATAAGTGAGGAGAGTGTGTTCCCCTGATGGTTTAATAAACACGGGACATGTTACCATTTGAACAGTATAAGTGAGGAGATTGTGATCCCCAGATTGTTTAATACAAACGGGACATCTTACCAGGTGAACAGTACAAGTGAGAAGAGTGTGTTCCCCTGATTGTTTAATACACACGGGACATGTTACCAGGTGAACAGTTTTAGTGAGGAGAGTGTGATCCCCAGATTGTTTAATACAAACGGGACATCTTACCAGGTGAACAGTATAAGTGAGAAGAGTGTGTTCCCCTGATTGTTTAATACACACGGGACATGTTACCAGGTGAACAGTATAAGTGAGGCGAGTGTGTTCACCTGATGGGTTAATACAGACGGGACATGTCACCAGGTGAACAGTATAAGTGAGGAGAGTGTGTTCCCCTGATGGTTTAACACGCACGGGACATGTTACCAGGTGAACTGTATAAGTGAGGAGAGTGTGTTCCCTTGATGGTTTAATATACACGGTACATGTCACCAGGTGAACAGTATAAGTGAGGAGAGTGTGTTCCCCTGATTGTTTAATATACACGGGACATGTTACCAGGTGAACAGTATAAGTGAGGAGAGTGTGTTCCCCTGATGGTTTAACACGCACGGGACATGTTACCAGGTGAACAGTATAAGTGAGGAGAGTGTGTTCCCCTGATTGTTTAATACACACTGGACATGTTACCAGGTGAACAGTATAAGTGAGGAGAGTGTGTTCCCCTGATGGTTTAACAGGCACGGGACATGTAACCAGGTGAACAGTATAAGTGAGGAGAGTGTGGTCCCCTGATGTTTTAATATACCCGGGACATGTCAGCAGGTGAACAGTATAATTGAGGAGAGTGTGTTCCCCTGATTGTTTAATACACACGGGACATGTTACCAGGTGAACAGTATAAGTGAGGAGAGTGTGTTCCCCTGTTGGTTTAACAGGCACGGGACATGTTACCAGGTGAACAGTATAAGTGAGGAGAGTGTGGTCCCCTGATGTTTTAATATACCCGGGACATGTCAGCAGGTGAACAGTATAATTGAGGAGAGTGTGTTCCCCTGATTGTTTAATACACACGGGACATGTTACCAGGTGAACAGTATATGTGAGGAGAGTGTCTTCCCCTGATTGTTTAATGCACACGGGACATGTTCCCAGGTGAACAGTATAAGTGAGGAGAGTGTGCTCCCCTGATGGTTTAATATAAACGGGCCATGTTACCAGGTGAACAGTATAAGTGAGGAGAATGTGTTCCCCTGATGGTTTAATACGCACGGGACATGTTACCAGGTGAACAGTATAATTGAGGAGAGTGTGTTCCCCTGATGGTTTAATGCACACGGGACATGTCACCACGTGAACATTATAAGTGAGGAGAGTGAGTTCCTCTGATTGTTTAATACACACGGGACATGTCACCAGGAGAACAGTATAAGTGAGTAGAGTGTGTTCCGCTGATGGTTTAATACACACGGGACATGTCACCAGGTGAAGAGTAGAATTGAGGAGATTGTGTTCCCCTGATTGTTTAATACACACAAAACATGTTACCAGGTGAACAGTATAAGTGAGTAGAGTGTGTTCCGCTGATGGTTTAATGCACACGGGACATGTCACCAGGTGAACAGTATAAGTGAGGAGAGTGTGTTCCCCTGATGGTTTAACACGCACGGGACTTGTTACCAGGTGAACAGGATAAGTGAGGAGAGTGTGTTCCCCTGATGGTGTAACACGCACGGGACATGTTACCAGGTGAACAGTATAAGTGAGGAGAGTGTGTTCCCCTGATTGTTTAATATACCCGGGACATGTCACCAGGTGAAGAGTAGAATTGAGGAGATTGTGTTCCCCTGATGATTTAATGCACACAGGACATGTTACCAGGTGAACAGTATAAGTGAGGAGAGTGTGTTCCCCTGATGATTTAATGCACACAGGACATGTTACCAGGTGAACAGTATAAGTGAGGAGAGTGTGTTCCCCTGATGGTTTAACACGCACCGGACATGTTACCAGGTGAACTGTATAAGTGAGGAGAGTGTGTTCCCCTGATTGTTTAATACACACGGGACATGTTACCAGGTGAACAGTATAAGTGAGGAGAGTGTGTTCCCCTGATTGTTTAATACTCACGGGACATGTTACCAGGTGAAAAGTATAAGTGAGGCGAGTGTGTTCCCCTGATGGTTTAATATACACGGGACATGTTACCAGTTGAACAGTATAAGTGAGGAGAGTGTGTTCCCCTGATTGTTTAATACTCACGGGACATGTTACCAGGTGAAAAGTATAAGTGAGGCGAGTGTGTTCCCCTGATGGTTTAATATACACGGGACATGTTACCAGGTGAACAGTATAAGTGAGGAGTGTGTGTTCCCCTGATTGTTTAATATACACGGGACATGTTACCAGGTGAACAGTATAATTGAGGAGAGTGTGTTCCCCTGATGGTTTAATACACACGGGACATGTCACCACGTGAACATTATAAGTGAGGAGAGTGTGTTCCTCTGATTGTTTAATACACACGGGACATGTCACCAGGTGAACAGTATATGTGAGGAGAGTGTGTTCCCCTGATGGTTTAACACGCACGGGACATGTTACCAGGAGAACAGTATAAGTGAGTAGAGTGTGTTCCGCTGATGGTTTAATACACACGGGACATGTCACCTGGTGAACAGTATAAGTGAGGAGAGTGTGTTCCCCAGATGGTTTAACACGCACGGGACATGTTACCAGGAGAACAGTATAAGTGAGTAGAGTGTGTTCCGCTGATGGTTTAATACACACGGGACATGTCACCAGGTGAAAAGTATAAGTGAGGAGAGTGTGTTCCCCTGATTGTTTAATACAAACAAAACATGCTACCAGGTGAACAGTATAAGTGAGTAGAGTGTGTTCCGCTGATGGTTTAATGCACACGGGACATGTCACCAGGTGAACAGTATAAGTGAGGAGAGTATGTTCCCCTGATGGTTTAACACGCACGGGACTTGTTACCAGGTGAACAGTATAAGTGAGGAGAGTGTGTTCCCCTGATGTTTTAATATACCCAGGACATGTCAGCAGGTGAACAGTATAATTGAGGAGCGTGTGTTCCTCTGATGGTTTAATATACACGGGACATGTTACCGGATGAACAGTATAAGTGAGGAGACTGTGTTCCCCTGATGGTTTAATACTGACGGGACATGTAACCAGGTGAACAGTATAAGTGAGGAGAGTGTGTTCACCTGATGGATTAATACAGACGGGACATGTCAACAGGTGAACAGTATAAGTGAGGAGAGTGTGTTCCCCTGATGGTTTTATATACACGGGACATGTTACCAGGTGAACAGTATAAGTGAGGCGAGTGTGTTCCCTTGATGGTTTAATATACACGGTACATGTTACCAGGTGAACAATATAAGTGAGGAGAGTGTGTTCCCCTGATTGTTTAATATACACGGGACATGTTACCAGATGAACAGTATAAGTGAGGAGAGTGTGTTCCCCTGATTGTTTAATATACACGGGACATGTTACCAGATGAACAGTATAAGTGAGGAGAGTGTGTTCCCCTGATTGTTTAATATACACGGGACATGTCACCAGGTGAACAGTATAAGTGAGGAGAGTGTGTTCCCCTGATTGTTTAATACACACTGGACATGTTACCAGGTGAACAGTATAAGTGAGGAGAGTGTGTTCCCCTGATGGTTTAACACGCACGGGACATGTTACCAGGTGAACAGTATAAGTGAGGAGAGTGTGGTCCCCTGATGTTTTAATATACCCGGGACATGTCAGCAGGTGAACAGTATAATTGAGGAGAGTGTGTTCCCCTGATTGTTTAATACACACGGGACATGTTAACAGGTGAACAGTAGAAGTGAGGAGAGTGTGTTCCCCTGATTGTTTAGTACTCACGGGACATGTTACCAGGTGAACAGGATAAGTGAGGAGAGTGTGTTCCCCTGATGGTGTAACACGCACGGGACATGTTACCAGGTGAACAGTATAAGTGAGGAGAGTGTGTTCCCCTGATTGTTTAATATACCCGGGACATGTCACCAGGTGAAGAGTAGAATTGAGTAGATTGTGTTCCCCTGATGATTTTATGCACACAGGACATGTTACCAGGTGAACAGTATAAGTGAGGAGAGTGTGTTCCCCTGATGGTTTAACACGCACGGGACATGTTACCAGGTGAACAGTATAAGTGAGGAGAGTGTGTTCCCCTGATTGTTTAATACACACAAAACATGTTACCAGGTGAACAGTATAAGTGAGGAGAGTGTGTTCCGCTGATGGTTTAATGCACACGGGACATGTCACCAGGTGAACAGTATAAGTGAGGAGAGTGTGTTCCCCTGATTGTTTAATACACACGGGACATGTTAACAGGTGAACAGTAGAAGTGAGGAGAGTGTGTTCCCCTGATTGTTTAGTACTCACGGGACATGTTACCAGGTGAACAGGATAAGTGAGGAGAGTGTGTTCCCCTGATGGTGTAACACGCACGGGACATGTTACCAGGTGAACAGTATAAGTGAGGAGAGTGTGTTCCCCTGATTGTTTAATATACCCGGGACATGTCACCAGGTGAAGAGTAGAATTGAGTAGATTGTGTTCCCCTGATGATTTTATGCACACAGGACATGTTACCAGGTGAACAGTATAAGTGAGGAGAGTGTGTTCCCCTGATGGTTTAACACGCACGGGACATGTTACCAGGTGAACAGTATAAGTGAGGAGAGTGTGTTCCCCTGATTGTTTAATACACACAAAACATGTTACCAGGTGAACAGTATAAGTGAGGAGAGTGTGTTCCCCTGATGTTTTAATATACCCAGGACATGTCAGCAGGTGAACAGTATAATTGAGGAGAGTGTGTTCCTCTGATGGTTTAATATACACGGGACATGTTACCGGATGAACAGTATAAGTGAGGAGTGTGTGTTCACCTGATGGGTTAATACAGACGGGACATGTCACCAGGTGAACAGGAAAAGTGAGGAGACTGTGTTCCCTTGATGGTTTATTACTGACGGGACATGTTACCAGGTGAACATTATAAGTGAGGAGAGTGTGTTCACCTGATGGATTAATACAGACGGGACATGTCACCAGGTGAACAGTATAAGTGAGGAGAGTGCTTTCCCCTGATTGTTTAATACACAGAGGACATGTCACCAGGCGAACAGTATAAGTGAGGAGAGTGTGTTCCCCTGAATGTTTAACACACACGGGACATGTTACCAGGTGAACAGTATAAGTGAGGAGAGTTTGTTGCCCTGATTGTTTAATACTGACGGGACATGTTACCAGGTGAACAGTATAAGTGAGGAGAGTTTGTTGCCCTGATTGTTTAATACTGACGGGAAATGTTACCAGGTGAAAAGTATAAGTGAGGAGAGTGTGTTCCCCTGATGGTTTAATAAACACGGGACATGTTACCATTTGAACAGTATAAGTGAGGAGATTGTGTTCCCCTGATTGTTTAATACTGATGGGACATGTAACCAGGTGAACAGTATCAGTGAGGAGAGTGTTTTCCTGATGTTTTAATACGCACGGGATATGTTACCAGGTGAACAGTTTTAGTGAGGAGAGTGTGATCCCCAGATTGTTTAATTCAAACGGGACATCTTACCAGGTGAACAGTATAAGTGAGCAGAGTGTGTTCCCCTGATTGTTTAATACACACGGGACATGTTACCAGGTGAACAGTATAAGTGAGGCGAGTGTCTTCACCTGATGGGTTAATACAGACGGGACATGTCACCAGGTGAACAGTATAAGTGAGGAGAGTGTGTTCCCCTGATGGTTTAACACGCACGGGACATGTTACCAGGTGAACAGTATAAGTGAGGAGAGTGTGTTCCCTTGATGGTTTAATATACACGGTACATGTCACCAGGTGAACAGTATAAGTGAGGAGAGTGTGTTCCCCTGATTGTTTAATATACACGGGACATGTTACCAGGTGAACAGTATAAGTGAGGAGAGTGTGTTCCCCTGATGGTTTAACACGCACGGGACATGTTACCAGGTGAACAGTATAAGTGAGGAGAGTGTGTTCCCCTGATTGTTTAATACACACTGGACATGTTACCAGGTGAACAGCATAAGTGAGGAGAGTGTGTTCCCCTGATGGTTTAACAGGCACGGGACATGTTACCAGGTGAACAGTATAAGTGAGGAGAGTGTGGTCCCCTGATGTTTTAATATACCCGGGACATGTCAGCAGGTGAACAGTATAATTGAGGAGAGTGTGTTCCCCTGATTGTTTAATACACACGGGACATGTTACCAGGTGAACAGTATAAGTGAGGAGAGTGTGGTCCCCTGATGTTTTAATATACCCGGGACATGTCAGCAGGTGAACAGTATAATTGAGGAGAGTGTGTTCCCCTGATTGTTTAATACACACGGGACATGTTACCAGGTGAACAGTATATGTGAGGAGAGTGTCTTCCCCTGATTGTTTAATGCACACGGGACATGTTCCCAGGTAAACAGTATAAGTGAGGAGAGTGTGATCCCCTGATGGTTTAATATAAACGGGCCATGTTACCAGGTGAACAGTATAAGTGAGGAGAATGTGTTCCCCTGATAGTTTAATACAAACGGGACATGTTACCAGGTGAACAGTATAATTGAGGAGAGTGTGTTCCCCTGATGGTTTAATACACACGGGAAATGTCACCACGTGAACATTATAAGTGAGGAGAGTGAGTTCCTCTGATTGTTTAATACACACGGGACATGTCACCAGGTGAACAGTATATGTGAGGAGAGTGTGTTCCCCTGATGGTTTAACACGCACGGGACATGTTACCAGGAGAACAGTATAAGTGAGTAGAGTGTGTTCCGCTGATGGTTTAATACACACGGGACATGTCACCAGGTGAAGAGTAGAATTGAGGAGATTGTGTTCCCCTGATTGTTTAATACACACAAAACATGTTACCAGGTGAACAGTATAAGTGAGTAGAGTGTGTTCCGCTGATGGTTTAATGCACACGGGACATGTCACCAGGTGAACAGTATAAGTGAGGAGAGTGTGTTCCCCTGATGGTTTAACACGCACGGGACTTGTTACCAGGTGAACAGGATAAGTGAGGAGAGAGTGTTCCCCTGATGGTGTAACACGCACGGGACATGTTACCAGGTGAACAGTATAAGTGAGGAGAGTGTGTTCCCCTGATTGTTTAATATACCCGGGACATGTCACCAGGTGAAGAGTAGAATTGAGGAGATTGTGTTCCCCTGATGATTTAATGCACACAGGACATGTTACCAGGTGAACAGTATAAGTGAGGAGAGTGTGTTCCCCTGATGATTTAATGCACACAGGACATGTTACCAGGTGAACAGTATAAGTGAGGAGAGTGTGTTCCCCTGATGGTTTAACACGCACCGGACATGTTACCAGGTGAACTGTATAAGTGAGGAGAGTGTGTTCCCCTGATTGTTTAATACACACGGGACATGTTACCAGGTGAACAGTATCAGTGAGGAGAGTGTGTTCCCCTGATTGTTTAATACTCACGGGACATGTTACCAGGTGAAAAGTATAAGTGAGGCGAGTGTGTTCCCCTGATGGTTTAATATACACGGGACATGTTACCAGTTGAACAGTATAAGTGAGGAGAGTGTGTTCCCCTGATTGTTTAATACTCACGGGACATGTTACCAGGTGAAAAGTATAAGTGAGGCGAGTGTGTTCCCCTGATGGTTTAATATACACGGGACATGTTACCAGGTGAACAGTATAAGTGAGGAGTGTGTGTTCCCCTGATTGTTTAATATACACGGGACATGTTACCAGGTGAACAGTATAATTGAGGAGAGTGTGTTCCCCTGATGGTTTAATACACACGGGACATGTCACCACGTGAACATTATAAGTGAGGAGAGTGAGTTCCTCTGATTGTTTAATACACACGGGACATGTCACCAGGTGAACAGTATATGTGAGGAGAGAGTGTTCCCCTGATGGTTTAACACGCACGGGACATGTTACCAGGAGAACAGTATAAGTGAGTAGAGTGTGTTCCGCTGATGGTTTAATACACACGGGACATGTCACCAGGTGAACAGTATAAGTGAGGAGAGTGTGTTCCCCTGATGGTTTAACACGCACGGGACATGTTACCAGGAGAACAGTATAAGTGAGTAGAGTGTGTTCCGCTGATGGTTTAATACACACGGAACATGTCACCAGGTGAAAAGTATAAGTGAGGAGAGTGTGTTCCCCTGATTGTTTAATACACACAAAACATGTTACCAGGTGAACAGTATAAGTGAGTAGAGTGTGTTCCGCTGATGGTTTAATGCACACGGGACATGTCACCAGGTGAACAGTATAAGTGAGGAGAGTGTGTTCCCCTGATGGTTTAACACGCACGGGACTTGTTACCAGGTGAACAGTATAAGTGAGGAGAGTGTGTTCCCCTGATGTTTTAATATACCCAGGACATGTCAGCAGGTGAACAGTATAATTGAGGAGAGTGTGTTCCTCTGATGGTTTAATATACACGGGACATGTTACCGGATGAACAGTATAAGTGAGGAGTGTGTGTTCACCTGATGGGTTAATACAGACGGGACATGTCACCAGGTGAACAGTATAAGTGAGGAGACTGTGTTCCCCTGATGGTTTAATACTGACGGGACATGTTACCAGGTGAACAGTATAAGTGAGGGGAGTGTGTTCACCTGATGGATTAATACAGACGGGACATGTCACCAGGTGAACAGTATAAGTGAGGAGAGTGCTTTCCCCTGATGGTTTTATATACACGGGACATGTTACCAGGTGAACAGTATAAGTGAGGCGAGTGTGTTCACCTGATGGGTTAATACAGACGGGACATGTCACCAGGTGAACAGTATAAGTGAGGAGAGTGTGTTCCCCTGATGGTTTAACACGCACGGGACATGTTACCAGGTGAACAGTATAAGTGAGGAGAGTGTGTTCCCTTGATGGTTTAATATACACGGTACATGTTACCAGGTGAACAATATAAGTGAGGAGAGTGTGTTCCCCTGATTGTTTAATATACACGGGACATGTTACCAGATGAACAGTATAAATGAGGAGAGTGTGTTCCCCTGATTGTTTAATATACACGGGACATGTTACCAGATGAACAGTATAAGTGAGGAGAGTGTGTTCCCCTGATTGTTTAATATACACGGGACATGTCACCAGGTGAACAGTATAAGTGAGGAGAGTGTGTTCCCCTGATTGTTTAATACACACTGGACATGTTACCAGGTGAACAGTATAAGTGAGGAGAGTGTGTTCCCCTGATGGTTTAACACGCACGGGACATGTTACCAGGTGAACAGTATAAGCGAGGAGAGTGTGGTCCCCTGATGTTTTAATATACCCGGGACATGTCAGCAGGTGAACAGTATAAGCGAGGAGATTGTGGTCCCCTGATGTTTTAATATACCCGGGACATGTCAGCAGGTGAACAGTATAATTGAGGAGAGTGTGTTCCCCTGATTGTTTAATACACACGGGACATGTTACCAGGTGAACAGTATAAGTGAGGAGAGTTTGTTGCCCTGATTGTTTAATACTGACGGGAAATGTTACCAGGTGAAAAGTATAAGTGAGGAGAGTGTGTTCCCCTGATGGTTTAATAAACACGGGACATGTTACCATTTGAACAGTATAAGTGAGGAGATTGTGTTCCCCTGATTGTTTAATATACACGGGACATGTCACCAGGTGAACAGTATAAGTGAGGAGAGTGTGTTCCCCTGATTGTTTAATACACACTGGACATGTTACCAGGTGAACAGTATAAGTGAGGAGAGTGTGTTCCCCTGATGGTTTAACACGCACGGGACATGTTACCAGGTGAACAGTATAAGCGAGGAGAGTGTGGTCCCCTGATGTTTTAATATACCCGGGACATGTCAGCAGGTGAACAGTATAAGCGAGGAGATTGTGGTCCCCTGATGTTTTAATATACCCGGGACATGTCAGCAGGTGAACAGTATAATTGAGGAGAGTGTGTTCCCCTGATTGTTTAATACACACGGGACATGTTACCAGGTGAACAGTATAAGTGAGGAGAGTTTGTTGCCCTGATTGTTTAATACTGACGGGAAATGTTACCAGGTGAAAAGTATAAGTGAGGAGAGTGTGTTCCCCTGATGGTTTAATAAACACGGGACATGTTACCATTTGAACAGTATAAGTGAGGAGATTGTGTTCCCCTGATTGTTTAATACTGATGGGACATGTAACCAGGTGAACAGTATCAGTGAGGAGAGTGTTTTCCTGACGTTTTAATACGCACGGGACATGTTACCAGGTGAACAGTTTTAGTGAGGAGAGTGTGATCCCCAGATTGTTTAATACAAACGGGACATCTTACCAGGTGAACAGTATAAGTGAGCAGAGTGTGTTCCCCTGATTGTTTAATACACACGGGACATCTTACCAGGTGAACATTATAAGTGAGGCGAGTGTCTTCACCTGATGGGTTAATACAGACGGGACATGTCACCAGGTGAACAGTATAAGTGAGGAGAGTGTGTTCCCCTGATTGTTTAACACGCACGGGACATGTTACCAGGTGAACAGTATAAGTGAGGAGAGTGTGTTCCCCTGATGGTTTAACACGCACGGGACATGTTACCAGGTGAACAGTATAAGTGAGGAGAATGTGTTCCCCTGATTGTTTAATACACACTGGACATGTTACCAGGTGAACAGTATAAGTGAGGAGAGTGTGTTCCCCTGATGGTTTAACAGGCACGGGACATGTTACCAGGTGAACAGTATAAGTGAGGAGAGTGTGGTCCCCTGATGTTTTAATATACCCGGGACATGTCAGCAGGTGTACAGTATAATTGAGGAGAGTGTGTTCCCCTGATTGTTTAATACACACGGGACATGTTACCAGGTGAACAGTATAAGTGAGGAGAGTGTGGTCCCCTGATGTTTTAATATGCCCGGGACATGTCAGCAGGTGAACAGTATAATTGAGGAGAGTGTGTTCCCCTGATTGTTTAATACACACGGGACATGTTCCCAGGTAAACAGTATAAGTGAGGAGAGTGTGCTCCCCTGATGGTTTAATATAAACGGGCCATGTTACCAGGTGAACAGTATAAGTGAGGAGAATGTGTTCCCCTGATGGTTTAATACACACGGGACATGTTACCAGGTGAACAGTATAATTGAGGAGAGTGTGTTCCCCTGATGGTTTAATACACACGGGAAATGTCACCACGTGAACATTATAAGTGAGGAGAGTGAGTTCCTCTGATTGTTTAATACACACGGGACATGTCACCAGGTGAACAGTATATGTGAGGAGAGTGTGTTCCCCTGATGGTTTAACACGCACGGGACATGTTACCAGGAGAACAGTATAAGTGACTAGAGTGTGTTCCGCTGATGGTTTAATACACACGGGACATGTCACCAGGTGAAGAGTAGAATTGAGGAGATTGTGTTCCCCTGATTGTTTAATACACACAAAACATGTTACCAGGTGAACAGTATAAGTGAGTAGAGTGTGTTCCGCTGATGGTTTAATGCACACGGGACATGTCACCAGGTGAACAGTATAAGTGAGGAGAGTGTGTTCCCCTGATGGTTTAACACGCACGGGACTTGTTACCAGGTGAACAGGATAAGTGAGGAGAGTGTGTTCCCCTGATGGTGTAACACGCACGGGACATGTTACCAGGTGAACAGTATAAGTGAGGAGAGTGTGTTCCCCTGATTGTTTAATATACCCGGGACATGTCACCAGGTGAAGAGTAGAATTGAGGAGATTGTGTTCCCCTGATGATTTAATGCACACAGGACATGTTACCAGGTGAACAGTATAAGTGAGGAGAGTGTGTTCCCCTGATGATTTAATGCACACAGGACATGTTACCAGGTGAACAGTATAAGTGAGGAGAGTGTGTTCCCCTGATGGTTTAACACGCACCGGACATGTTACCAGGTGAACTGTATAAGTGAGGAGAGTGTGTTCCCCTGATTGTTTAATACACACGGGACATGTTACCAGGTGAACAGTATAAGTGAGGAGAGTGTGTTCCCCTGATTGTTTAATACTCACGGGACATGTTACCAGGTGAAAAGTATAAGTGAGGCGAGTGTGTTCCCCTGATTGTTTAATATACACGGGACATGTTACCAGTTGAACAGTATAAGTGAGGAGAGTGTGTTCCCCTGATTGTTTAATACTCACGGGACATGTTACCAGGTGAAAAGTATAAGTGATGCGAGTGTGTTCCCCTGATGGTTTAATATACACGGGACATGTTACCAGGTGAACAGTATAAGTGAGGAGTGTGTGTTCCCCTGATTGTTTAATATACACGGGACATGTTACCAGGTGAACAGTATAATTGAGGAGAGTGTGTTCCCCTGATGGTTTAATACACACGGGACATGTCACCACGTGAACATTATAAGTGAGGAGAGTGAGTTCCTCTGATTGTTTAATACACACGGGACATGTCACCAGGTGAACAGTATATGTGAGGAGAGTGTGTTCCCCTGATGGTTTAACACGCACGGGACATGTTACCAGGAGAACAGTATAAGTGAGTAGAGTGTGTTCCGCTGATGGTTTAATACACACGGGACATGTCACCAGGTGAACAGTATAAGTGAGGAGAGTGTGTTCCCCTGATGGTTTAACACGCACGGGACATGTTACCAGGAGAACAGTATAAGTGAGTAGAGTGTGTTCCGCTGATGGTTTAATACACACGGGACATGTCACCAGGTGAAAAGTATAAGTGAGGAGAGTGTGTTCCCCTGATTGTTTAATACACACAAAACATGTTACCAGGTGAACAGTATAAGTGAGTAGAGTGTGTTCCGCTGATGGTTTAATGCACACGGGACATGTCACCAGGTGAACAGTATAAGTGAGGAGAGTGTGTTCCCCTGATGGTTTAACACGCACGGGACTTGTTACCAGGTGAACAGTATAAGTGAGGAGAGTGTGTTCCCCTGATGTTTTAATATACCCAGGACATGTCAGCAGGTGAACAGTATAATTGAGGAGAGTGTGTTCCTCTGATGGTTTAATATACACGGGACATGTTACCGGATGAACAGTATAAGTGAGGAGTGTGTGTTCACCTGATGGGTTAATACAGATGGGACATGTCACCAGGTGAACAGTATAAGTGAGGAGACTGTGTTCCCCTGATGGTTTAATACTGACGGGACATGTTACCAGGTGAACAGTATAAGTGAGGGGAGTGTGTTCACCTGATGGATTAATACAGACGGGACATGTCACCAGGTGAACAGTATAAGTGAGGAGAGTGCTTTCCCCTGATGGTTTTATATACACGGGACATGTTACCAGGTGAACAGTATAAGTGAGGCGAGTGTGTTCACCTGATGGGTTAATACAGACGGGACATGTCACCAGGTGAACAGTATAAGTGAGGAGAGTGTGTTCCCCTGATGGTTTAACACGCACGGGACATGTTACCAGGTGAACAGTATAAGTGAGGAGAGTGTGTTCCCTTGATGGTTTAATATACACGGTACATGTTACCAGGTGAACAATATAAGTGAGGAGAGTGTGTTCCCCTGATTGTTTAATATACACGGGACATGTTACCAGATGAACAGTATAAGTGAGGAGAGTGTGTTCCCCTGATTGTTTAATATACACGGGACATGTTACCAGATGAACAGTATAAGTGAGGAGAGTGTGTTCCCCTGATTGTTTAATATACACGGGACATGTCACCAGGGGAACAGTATAAGTGAGGAGAGTGTGTTCCCCTGATTGTTTAATACACACTGGACATGTTACCAGGTGAACAGTATAAGTGAGGAGAGTGTGTTCCCCTGATGGTTTAACACGCACGGGACATGTTACCAGGTGAACAGTATAAGCGAGGAGAGTGTGGTCCCCTGATGTTTTAATATACCCGGGACATGTCAGCAGGTGAACAGTATAATTGAGGAGAGTGTGTTTCCCTGATTGTTTAATACACACGGGACATGTTACCAGGTGAACAGTAGAAGTGAGGAGAGTGTGTTCCCCTGATTGTTTAAAACACACGGGACATGTTACCAGGTGAACAGTAGATGTGAGGAGAGTGTCTTCCCCTGATTGTTTAATGCACACGGGACATGTTCCCAGGTGAACAGTATAAGTGAGGAGAGCGTGCTCCCCTGATGGTTTAATATAAACGGGCCATGTTACCAGGTGAACAGTATAAGTGAGGAGAATGTGTTCCCCTGATGGTTTAATACACACGGGACATGTTACCAGCTGAACAGTATAAGTGAGGAGAGTGTGTTCCCCTGATGGTTTCATATACACGGGACATGTTACCAGGAGAACAGTATAAGTGAGGGGAGTGCTTTCCCCTGATGGTTTAATATTCACGGGACATGTTACCAGGTGAACAGTATAAGTGAGGAGAGTGTGTTCCCCTGATGGTTTAATATACATGGGACATGTTACCAGGAGAACAGTATAAGTGAGGAGAGTGTGTTCCCCTGATTGTTTAATATGCACGGGACATGTTACCAGGTGAACAGTATAAGTGAGGAGAGAGTGTTCCCCTGATTGTTTAATACTCACGGGACATGTTACCAGGTGAACAGTATAAGTGAGGAGAGAGTGTTCCCCTGATGGTTTAACACTCACGGGACATGTTACCAGGTGAACAGCAAAATTGAGGAGAGTGTGTTCCCCTGATTGTTTAATACTGACGGGACATGTCACCAGGTGAACAGAATAAGAGAGGAGAGTGTGTTCCCCTGATGGTTTAATATACACGGGACATGTTCCCAGGTGAACAGTATAAATGAGGAGAGTGTGTTCCCCTGATTGTTTAATATACACGGGACATGTTCCCAGGTGAACAGTATAAATGAGGAGTGTGTGTTCCCTGATTGTTTAATACACACGGGACATGTTACCAGGTGAACAGTATAAGTGAGGAGAGTGTGTTCCCCTGATTGTTTAATATACGAGGGAAATGTTACCAGGTGAACAGTATAAGTGAGGAGAGTGTGTTCCCCTGATCGTTTAATACTCACGGGACATGTTACCAGGTGAACAGTATAAGTGAGGAGAGTGTGGTCCCCTGATTGTTTAATACTCACGGGACATGTCACCAGGTGAACAGTATAAGTGAGGAGAGTGTGTTCCCCTGATGGTTTAACACGCACGGGACATGTTACCAGGTGAACAGTATAAGTGAGGAGAGTGTGTTCCCCTGATTGTTTAATATACACGGGACATGTTACCAGATGAACAGTATAAGTGAGGAGAGTGTGTTCCCCTGATTGTTTAATATACACGGGACATGTTACCAGATGAACAGTATAAGTGAGGAGAGTGTGTTCCCCTGATTGTTTAATATACACGGGACATGTCACCAGGTGAACAGTATAAGTGAGGAGAGTGTGTTCCCCTGATTGTTTAATACACACTGGACATGTTACCAGGTGAACAGTATAAGTGAGGAGAGTGTGTTCCCCTGATGGTTTAACACGCACGGGACATGTTACCAGGTGAACAGTATAAGTGAGGAGAGTGTGGTCCCCTGATGTTTTAATATACCCGGGACATGTCAGCAGGTGAACAGTATAATTGAGGAGAGTGTGTTCCCCTGATTGTTTAATACACACGGGACATGTTACCAGGTGAACAGTAGAAGTGAGGAGAGTGTGTTCCCCTGATTGTTTAAAACACACGGGACATGTTACCAGGTGAACAGTATATGTGAGGAGAGTGTCTTCCCCTGATTGTTTAATGCACTCGGGACATGTTCCCAGGTGAACAGTATAAGTGAGGAGAGTGTGCTCCCCTGATGGTTTAATATAAACGGGCCATGTTACCAGGTGAACAGTATAAGTGAGGAGAGTGTGTTCCCCTGATGGTTTCATATACACGGGACATGTTACCAGGAGAACAGTATAAGTGAGGGGAGTGCTTTCCCCTGATGGTTTAATATTCACGGGACATGTTACCAGGTGAACAGTATAAGTGAGGAGAGTGTGTTCCCCTGATGGTTTAATATACATGGGACATGTTACCAGGAGAACAGTATAAGTGAGGAGAGTGTGTTCCCCTGATTGTTTAATATACACGGGACATGTTACCAGGTGAACAGTATAAGTGAGGAGAGAGTGTTCCCCTGATTGTTTAATACTCACGGGACATGTTACCAGGTGAACAGTATAAGTGAGGAGAGAGTGTTCCCCTGATGGTTTAACACTCACGGGACATGTTACCAGGTGAACAGCAAAATTGAGGAGAGTGTGTTCCCCTGATTGTTTAATACTGACGGGACATGTCACCAGGTGAACAGAATAAGAGAGGAGAGTGTGTTCCCCTGATGGTTTAATATACACGGGACATGTTCCCAGGTGAACAGTATAAATGAGGAGAGTGTGTTCCCCTGATTGTTTAATATACACGGGACATGTTCCCAGGTGAACAGTATAAATGAGGAGTGTGTGTTCCCTGATTGTTTAATACACACGGGACATGTTACCAGGTGAACAGTATAAGTGAGGAGAGTGTGTTCCCCTGATTGTTTAATATACGAGGGAAATGTTACCAGGTGAACAGTATAAGTGAGGAGAGTGTGTTCCCCTGATCGTTTAATACTCACGGGACATGTTACCAGGTGAACAGTATAAGTGAGGAGAGTGTGGTCCCCTGATTGTTTAATACTCACGGGACATGTTACCAGGTGAACAGTATAAGTGAGGAGAGTGTGTTCCCCTGATGGTTTAATATACGAGGGAAATGTTACCAGGTGAACAGTATAAGTGAGGAGAGTGTGTTCCCCTGATTGTTTAATACTCACGGGACATGTTACCAGGTGAACAGTTTAAGTGAGGCGAGTGTGTTCCCCTGATGGTTTAATACTCACGGGACATGTTACCAGGTGAACAGTATAAGTGAGGAGATTGTGTTCCCCTGATTGTTTAATACTCACGGGACATGTTACCAGGTGAACAGTATAAGTGAGGAGAGTGTGTTCCCCTGATTGTTTAATACTCACGGGACATGTTACCAGGTGAACAGTATAAGTGAGGAGAGTGTGTTCCCCTGATTGTTTAATACTCACGGGACATGTTACCAGGTGAACAGTATAAGTGAGGAGAGTGTGTTCCCCTGATTGTTTAATACTCACGGGACATGTTACCAGGTGAACAGTATAAGTGAGGAGAGTGTGTTCCCCTGATTGTTTAATACTCACGGGACATGTTACCAGGTGAACAGTATCAGTGAGGAGAGTGTGTTCCCCGATGGTTTAACACACACGGGGCATGTTACCAGGTGAACAGTGTAAGTGAGGAGAGTGTGTTCACCTGATTGTTTAATACTCACGGGACATGTTACCAGGTGAACAGTATAAGTGAGGAGAGTGTGTTCCCCTGATTGTTTAATATACACGGGACATGTTACCAGATGAACAGTATAAGTGAGGAGAGTGTGTTCCCCTGATTGTTTAATATACACGGGACATGTTACCAGATGAACAGTATAAGTGAGGAGAGTGTGTTCCCCTGATTGTTTAATATACACGGGACATGTCACCAGGTGAACAGTATAAGTGAGGAGAGTGTGTTCCCCTGATTGTTTAATACACACTGGACATGTTACCAGGTGAACAGTATAAGTGAGGAGAGTGTGTTCCCCTGATGGTTTAACACGCACGGGGCATGTTACCAGGTGAACAGTATAAGTGAGGAGAGTGTGGTCCCCTGATGTTTTAATATACCCGGGACATGTCAGCAGGTGAACAGTATAATTGAGGAGAGTGTGTTCCCCTGATTGTTTAATACACACGGGACATGTTACCAGGTGAACAGTAGAAGTGAGGAGAGTGTGTTCCCCTGATTGTTTAAAACACACGGGACATGTTACCAGGTGAACAGTATATGTGAGGAGAGTGTCTTCCCCTGATTGTTTAATGCACTCGGGACATGTTCCCAGGTGAACAGTATAAGTGAGGAGAGTGTGCTCCCCTGATGGTTTAATATAAACGGGCCATGTTACCAGGTGAACAGTATAAGTGAGGAGAGTGTGTTCCCCTGATGGTTTCATATACACGGGACATGTTACCAGGAGAACAGTATAAGTGAGGGGAGTGCTTTCCCCTGATGGTTTAATATTCACGGGACATGTTACCAGGTGAACAGTATAAGTGAGGAGAGTGTGTTCCCCTGATGGTTTAATATACATGGGACATGTTACCAGGAGAACAGTATAAGTGAGGAGAGTGTGTTCCCCTGATTGTTTAATATACACGGGACATGTTACCAGGTGAACAGTATAAGTGAGGAGAGAGTGTTCCCCTGATTGTTTAATACTCACGGGACATGTTACCAGGTGAACAGTATAAGTGAGGAGAGAGTGTTCCCCTGATGGTTTAACACTCACGGGACATGTTACCAGGTGAACAGCAAAATTGAGGAGAGTGTGTTCCCCTGATTGTTTAATACTGACGGGACATGTCACCAGGTGAACAGAATAAGAGAGGAGAGTGTGTTCCCCTGATGGTTTAATATACACGGGACATGTTCCCAGGTGAACAGTATAAATGAAGAGAGTGTGTTCCCCTGATTGTTTAATATACACGGGACATGTTCCCAGGTGAACAGTATAAATGAGGAGTGTGTGTTCCCTGATTGTTTAATACACACGGGACATGTTACCAGGTGAACAGTATAAGTGAGGAGAGTGTGTTCCCCTGATTGTTTAATATACGAGGGAAATGTTACCAGGTGAACAGTATAAGTGAGGAGAGTGTGTTCCCCTGATCGTTTAATACTCACGGGACATGTTACCAGGTGAACAGTATAAGTGAGGAGAGTGTGGTCCCCTGATTGTTTAATACTCACGGGACATGTTACCAGGTGAACAGTATAAGTGAGGAGAGTGTGTTCCCCTGATGGTTTAATATACGAGGGAAATGTTACCAGGTGAACAGTATAAGTGAGGAGAGTGTGTTCCCCTGATTGTTTAATACTCACGGGACATGTTACCAGGTGAACAGTTTAAGTGAGGCGAGTGTGTTCCCCTGATGGTTTAATACTCACGGGACATGTTACCAGGTGAACAGTATAAGTGAGGAGATTGTGTTCCCCTGATTGTTTAATACTCACGGGACATGTTACCAGGTGAACAGTATAAGTGAGGAGAGTGTGTTCCCCTGATTGTTTAATACTCACGGGACATGTTACCAGGTGAACAGTATAAGTGAGGAGAGTGTGTTCCCCTGATTGTTTAATACTCACGGGACATGTTACCAGGTGAACAGTATAAGTGAGGAGAGTGTGTTCCCCTGATTGTTTAATACTCACGGGACATGTTACCAGGTGAACAGTATAAGTGAGGAGAGTGTGTTCCCCTGATTGTTTAATACTCACGGGACATGTTACCAGGTGAACAGTATCAGTGAGGAGAGTGTGTTCCCCGATGGTTTAACACACACGGGGCATGTTACCAGGTGAACAGTGTAAGTGAGGAGAGTGTGTTCACCTGATTGTTTAATACTCACGGGACATGTTACCAGGTGAACAGTATAAGTGAGGAGAGTGTGTTCCCCCGATGGTTTAACACACACGGGGCATGTTACCAGGTGAACAGTATAAGTGAGGAGAGTGTGTTCCCCTGATGGTTTAATATACGAGGGAAATGTTACCAGGTGAACAGTATAAGTGAGGAGAGTGTGTTCCCACTGATGGTTTAACACGCACGGGACATGTTACCAGGTGAACAGTATAAGTGAGGAGAGAGTGTTCCCCTGATTGTTTAATACACACGGGACATGTTACCAGGTGAACAGTTTAAGTGAGGAGAGTGTGTTCCCCTGATGGTTTAATATACGAGGGAAATGTTACCAGGTGAACAGTATAAGTGAGGAGAGTGTGTTCCCCTGATTGTTTAATACTCACGGGACATGTTACCAGGTGAACAGTATAAGTGAGGAGAGTGTGTTCCCCCGATGGTTTAACACACACGGGGCATGTTACCAGGTGAACAGTGTAAGTGAGGAGAGTGTGTTCCCCTGATTGTTTAATACTCACGGGACATGTTACCAGGTGAACATATAAGTGAGGAGAGTGTGTTCCCCTGATGGTTTAATATACATGGGACATGTTACCAGGAGAACAGTATAAGTGAGGAGAGTGTGTTCCCCTGATTGTTTAATATGCACGGGACATGTTACCAGGTGAACAGTATAAGTGAGGAGAGAGTGTTCCCCTGATTGTTTAATACTCACGGGACATGTTACCAGGTGAACAGTATAAGTGAGGAGAGAGTGTTCCCCTGATGGTTTAACACTCACGGGACATGTTACCAGGTGAACAGCAAAATTGAGGAGAGTGTGTTCCCCTGATTGTTTAATACTGACGGGACATGTCACCAGGTGAACAGAATAAGAGAGGAGAGTGTGTTCCCCTGATGGTTTAATATACACGGGACATGTTCCCAGGTGAACAGTATAAATGAGGAGAGTGTGTTCCCCTGATTGTTTAATATACACGGGACATGTTCCCAGGTGAACAGTATAAATGAGGAGTGTGTGTTCCCTGATTGTTTAATACACACGGGACATGTTACCAGGTGAACAGTATAAGTGAGGAGAGTGTGTTCCCCTGATTGTTTAATATACGAGGGAAATGTTACCAGGTGAACAGTATAAGTGAGGAGAGTGTGTTCCCCTGATCGTTTAATACTCACGGGACATGTTACCAGGTGAACAGTATAAGTGAGGAGAGTGTGGTCCCCTGATTGTTTAATACTCACGGGACATGTCACCAGGTGAACAGTATAAGTGAGGAGAGTGTGTTCCCCTGATGGTTTAACACGCACGGGACATGTTACCAGGTGAACAGTATAAGTGAGGAGAGTGTGTTCCCCTGATTGTTTAATATACACGGGACATGTTACCAGATGAACAGTATAAGTGAGGAGAGTGTGTTCCCCTGATTGTTTAATATACACGGGACATGTTACCAGATGAACAGTATAAGTGAGGAGAGTGTGTTCCCCTGATTGTTTAATATACACGGGACATGTCACCAGGTGAACAGTATAAGTGAGGAGAGTGTGTTCCCCTGATTGTTTAATACACACTGGACATGTTACCAGGTGAACAGTATAAGTGAGGAGAGTGTGTTCCCCTGATGGTTTAACACGCACGGGACATGTTACCAGGTGAACAGTATAAGTGAGGAGAGTGTGGTCCCCTGATGTTTTAATATACCCGGGACATGTCAGCAGGTGAACAGTATAATTGAGGAGAGTGTGTTCCCCTGATTGTTTAATACACACGGGACATGTTACCAGGTGAACAGTAGAAGTGAGGAGAGTGTGTTCCCCTGATTGTTTAAAACACACGGGACATGTTACCAGGTGAACAGTATATGTGAGGAGAGTGTCTTCCCCTGATTGTTTAATGCACTCGGGACATGTTCCCAGGTGAACAGTATAAGTGAGGAGAGTGTGCTCCCCTGATGGTTTAATACACACGGGACATGTTACCAGCTGAACAGTATAAGTGAGGAGAGTGTGTTCCCCTGATGGTTTCATATACACGGGACATGTTACCAGGAGAACAGTATAAGTGAGGGGAGTGCTTTCCCCTGATGGTTTAATATTCACGGGACATGTTACCAGGTGAACAGTATAAGTGAGGAGAGTGTGTTCCCCTGATGGTTTAATATACATGGGACATGTTACCAGGAGAACAGTATAAGTGAGGAGAGTGTGTTCCCCTGATTGTTTAATATACACGGGACATGTTACCAGGTGAACAGTATAAGTGAGGAGAGAGTGTTCCCCTGATTGTTTAATACTCACGGGACATGTTACCAGGTGAACAGTATAAGTGAGGAGAGAGTGTTCCCCTGATGGTTTAACACTCACGGGACATGTTACCAGGTGAACAGCAAAATTGAGGAGAGTGTGTTCCCCTGATTGTTTAATACTGACGGGACATGTCACCAGGTGAACAGAATAAGAGAGGAGAGTGTGTTCCCCTGATGGTTTAATATACACGGGACATGTTCCCAGGTGAACAGTATAAATGAGGAGAGTGTGTTCCCCTGATTGTTTAATATACACGGGACATGTTCCCAGGTGAACAGTATAAATGAGGAGTGTGTGTTCCCTGATTGTTTAATACACACGGGACATGTTACCAGGTGAACAGTATAAGTGAGGAGAGTGTGTTCCCCTGATTGTTTAATATACGAGGGAAATGTTACCAGGTGAACAGTATAAGTGAGGAGAGTGTGTTCCCCTGATCGTTTAATGCTCACGGGACATGTTACCAGGTGAACAGTATAAGTGAGGAGAGTGTGGTCCCCTGATTGTTTAATACTCACGGGACATGTTACCAGGTGAACAGTATAAGTGAGGAGAGTGTGTTCCCCTGATGGTTTAATATACGAGGGAAATGTTACCAGGTGAACAGTATAAGTGAGGAGAGTGTGTTCCCCTGATTGTTTAATACTCACGGGACATGTTACCAGGTGAACAGTTTAAGTGAGGCGAGTGTGTTCCCCTGATGGTTTAATACTCACGGGACATGTTACCAGGTGAACAGTATAAGTGAGGAGATTGTGTTCCCCTGATTGTTTAATACTCACGGGACATGTTACCAGGTGAACAGTATAAGTGAGGAGAGTGTGTTCCCCTGATTGTTTAATACTCACGGGACATGTTACCAGGTGAACAGTATAAGTGAGGAGAGTGTGTTCCCCTGATTGTTTAATACTCACGGGACATGTTACCAGGTGAACAGTATAAGTGAGGAGAGTGTGTTCCCCTGATTGTTTAATACTCACGGGACATGTTACCAGGTGAACAGTATAAGTGAGGAGAGTGTGTTCCCCTGATTGTTTAATACTCACGGGACATGTTACCAGGTGAACAGTATCAGTGAGGAGAGTGTGTTCCCCGATGGTTTAACACACACGGGGCATGTTACCAGGTGAACAGTGTAAGTGAGGAGAGTGTGTTCACCTGATTGTTTAATACTCACGGGACATGTTACCAGGTGAACAGTATAAGTGAGGAGAGTGTGTTCCCCCGATGGTTTAACACACACGGGGCATGTTACCAGGTGAACAGTATAAGTGAGGAGAGTGTGTTCCCCTGATGGTTTAATATACGAGGGAAATGTTACCAGGTGAACAGTATAAGTGAGGAGAGTGTGTTCCCACTGATGGTTTAACACGCACGGGACATGTTACCAGGTGAACAGTATAAGTGAGGAGAGAGTGTTCCCCTGATTGTTTAATACACACGGGACATGTTACCAGGTGAACAGTTTAAGTGAGGAGAGTGTGTTCCCCTGATGGTTTAATATACGAGGGAAATGTTACCAGGTGAACAGTATAAGTGAGGAGAGTGTGTTCCCCTGATTGTTTAATACTCACGGGACATGTTACCAGGTGAACAGTATAAGTGAGGAGAGTGTGTTCCCCCGATGGTTTAACACACACGGGGCATGTTACCAGGTGAACAGTGTAAGTGAGGAGAGTGTGTTCCCCTGATTGTTTAATACTCACGGGACATGTTACCAGGTGAACATATAAGTGAGGAGAGTGTGTTCCCCCGATGGTTTAACATACACGGGGCATGTTACCAGGTGAACAGTATAAGTGAGGAGAGTGTGTTCCCCTGATGGTTTAATATACGAGGGAAATGTTACCAGGTGAACAGTATAAGTGAGGAGAGTGAGTTCCCCTGATGGTTTAATACTCACGGGACATGTTACCAGGTGAACAGTATAAGTGAGGAGAGTGTGTTCCCCTGATGGTTTAACACGCACGGGACATGTTACCAGGAGAACAGTATAAGTGAGTAGAGTGTGTTCCGCTGATGGTTTAATACACACGGGACATGTCACCAGGTGAAAAGTATAAGTGAGGAGAGTGTGTTCCCCTGATTGTTTAATACACACAAAACATGTTACCAGGTGAACAGTATAAGTGAGTAGAGTGTGTTCCGCTGATGGTTTAATACACACGGGACATGTCACCAGGTGAACAGTATAAGTGAGGAGAGTGTGTTCCCCTGATGGTTTAACACGCACGGGACTTGTTACCAGGTGAACAGTATAAGTGAGGAGAGTGTGTTCCCCTGATGGTTTAACACGCACGGGACTTGTTACCAGGTGAACAGTATAATTGAGGAGAGTGTGTTCCTCTGATGGTTTAATATACGAGGGAAATGTTACCAGGTGAACAGTATAAGTGAGGAGAGTGTGTTCCCCTGATCGTTTAATGCTCACGGGACATGTTACCAGGTGAACAGTATAAGTGAGGAGAGTGTGGTCCCCTGATTGTTTAATACTCACGGGACATGTTACCAGGTGAACAGTATAAGTGAGGAGAGTGTGTTCCCCTGATGGTTTAATATACGAGGGAAATGTTACCAGGTGAACAGTATAAGTGAGGAGAGTGTGTTCCCCTGATTGTTTAATACTCACGGGACATGTTACCAGGTGAACAGTTTAAGTGAGGCGAGTGTGTTCCCCTGATGGTTTAATACTCACGGGACATGTTACCAGGTGAACAGTATAAGTGAGGAGATTGTGTTCCCCTGATTGTTTAATACTCACGGGACATGTTACCAGGTGAACAGTATAAGTGAGGAGAGTGTGTTCCCCTGATTGTTTAATACTCACGGGACATGTTACCAGGTGAACAGTATAAGTGAGGAGAGTGTGTTCCCCTGATTGTTTAATACTCACGGGACATGTTACCAGGTGAACAGTATAAGTGAGGAGAGTGTGTTCCCCTGATTGTTTAATACTCACGGGACATGTTACCAGGTGAACAGTATAAGTGAGGAGAGTGTGTTCCCCTGATTGTTTAATACTCACGGGACATGTTACCAGGTGAACAGTATCAGTGAGGAGAGTGTGTTCCCCGATGGTTTAACACACACGGGGCATGTTACCAGGTGAACAGTGTAAGTGAGGAGAGTGTGTTCACCTGATTGTTTAATACTCACGGGACATGTTACCAGGTGAACAGTATAAGTGAGGAGAGTGTGTTCCCCCGATGGTTTAACACACACGGGGCATGTTACCAGGTGAACAGTATAAGTGAGGAGAGTGTGTTCCCCTGATGGTTTAATATACGAGGGAAATGTTACCAGGTGAACAGTATAAGTGAGGAGAGTGTGTTCCCACTGATGGTTTAACACGCACGGGACATGTTACCAGGTGAACAGTATAAGTGAGGAGAGAGTGTTCCCCTGATTGTTTAATACACACGGGACATGTTACCAGGTGAACAGTTTAAGTGAGGAGAGTGTGTTCCCCTGATGGTTTAATATACGAGGGAAATGTTACCAGGTGAACAGTATAAGTGAGGAGAGTGTGTTCCCCTGATTGTTTAATACTCACGGGACATGTTACCAGGTGAACAGTATAAGTGAGGAGAGTGTGTTCCCCCGATGGTTTAACACACACGGGGCATGTTACCAGGTGAACAGTGTAAGTGAGGAGAGTGTGTTCCCCTGATTGTTTAATACTCACGGGACATGTTACCAGGTGAACATATAAGTGAGGAGAGTGTGTTCCCCCGATGGTTTAACACACACGGGGCATGTTACCAGGTGAACAGTATAAGTGAGGAGAGTGTGTTCCCCTGATGGTTTAATATACGAGGGAAATGTTACCAGGTGAACAGTATAAGTGAGGAGAGTGAGTTCCCCTGATGGTTTAATACTCACGGGACATGTTACCAGGTGAACAGTATAAGTGAGGAGAGTGTGTTCCCCTGATGGTTTAACACGCACGGGACATGTTACCAGGAGAACAGTATAAGTGAGTAGAGTGTGTTCCGCTGATGGTTTAATACACACGGGACATGTCACCAGGTGAAAAGTATAAGTGAGGAGAGTGTGTTCCCCTGATTGTTTAATACACACAAAACATGTTACCAGGTGAACAGTATAAGTGAGTAGAGTGTGTTCCGCTGATGGTTTAATACACACGGGACATGTCACCAGGTGAACAGTATAAGTGAGGAGAGTGTGTTCCCCTGATGGTTTAACACGCACGGGACTTGTTACCAGGTGAACAGTATAAGTGAGGAGAGTGTGTTCCCCTGATGTTTTAATATACCCGGGACATGTCAGCAGGTGAACAGTATAATTGAGGAGAGTGTGTTCCTCTGATGGTTTAATATACGAGGGAAATGTTACCAGGTGAACAGTATAAGTGAGGAGAGTGTGTTCCCCTGATTGTTTAATACTCACGGGACATGTTACCAGGTGAACAGTTTAAGTGAGGCGAGTGTGTTCCCCTGATGGTTTAATACTCACGGGACATGTTACCAGGTGAACAGTATAAGTGAGGAGAGTGTGTTCCCCTGATTGTTTAATACTCACGGGACATGTTAAAAGGTGAACAGTATAAGTGAGGAGAGTGTGTTCCCCTGATTGTTTAATACTCACGGGACATGTTACCAGGTGAACAGTATAAGTGAGGAGAGTGTGTTCCCCTGATTGTTTAATACTCACGGGACATGTTACCAGGTGAACAGTATAAGTGAGGAGAGTGTGTTCCCCTGATTGTTTAATACTCACGGGACATGTTACCAGGTGAACAGTATAAGTGAGGAGAGTGTGTTCCCCTGATTGTTTAATACTCACGGGACATGTTACCAGGTGAACAGTATCAGTGAGGAGAGTGTGTTCCCCGATGGTTTAACACACACGGGGCATGTTACCAGGTGAACAGTGTAAGTGAGGAGAGTGTGTTCACCTGATTGTTTAATACTCACGGGACATGTTACCAGGTGAACAGTATAAGTGAGGAGAGTGTGTTCCCCCGATGGTTTAACACACACGGGGCATGTTACCAGGTGAACAGTATAAGTGAGGAGAGTGTGTTCCCCTGATGGTTTAATATACGAGGGAAATGTTACCAGGTGAACAGTATAAGTGAGGAGAGTGTGTTCCCACTGATGGTTTAACACGCACGGGACATGTTACCAGGTGAACAGTATAAGTGAGGAGAGAGTGTTCCCCTGATTGTTTAATACACACGGGACATGTTACCAGGTGAACAGTTTAAGTGAGGAGAGTGTGTTCCCCTGATGGTTTAATATACGAGGGAAATGTTACCAGGTGAACAGTATAAGTGAGGAGAGTGTGTTCCCCTGATTGTTTAATACTCACGGGACATGTTACCAGGTGAACAGTATAAGTGAGGAGAGTGTGTTCCCCCGATGGTTTAACACACACGGGGCATGTTACCAGGTGAACAGTGTAAGTGAGGAGAGTGTGTTCCCCTGATTGTTTAATACTCACGGGACATGTTACCAGGTGAACATATAAGTGAGGAGAGTGTGTTCCCCCGATGGTTTAACACACACGGGGCATGTTACCAGGTGAACAGTATAAGTGAGGAGAGTGTGTTCCCCTGATGGTTTAATATACGAGGGAAATGTTACCAGGTGAACAGTATAAGTGAGGAGAGTGAGTTCCCCTGATTGTTTAATACTCACGGGACATGTTACCAGGTGAACAGTATAAGTGAGGAGAGTGTGTTCCCCTGATGGTTTAACACGCACGGGACATGTTACCAGGAGAACAGTATAAGTGAGTAGAGTGTGTTCCGCTGATGGTTTAATACACACGGGACATGTCACCAGGTGAAAAGTATAAGTGAGGAGAGTGTGTTCCCCTGATTGTTTAATACACACAAAACATGTTACCAGGTGAACAGTATAAGTGAGTAGAGTGTGTTCCGCTGATGGTTTAATACACACGGGACATGTCACCAGGTGAACAGTATAAGTGAGGAGAGTGTGTTCCCCTGATGGTTTAACACGCACGGGACTTGTTACCAGGTGAACAGTATAAGTGAGGAGAGTGTGTTCCCCTGATGTTTTAATATACCCGGGACATGTCAGCAGGTGAACAGTATAATTGAGGAGAGTGTGTTCCTCTGATGGTTTAATATACACGGGACATGTTACCGGATGAACAGTATAAGTGCGGAGTGTGTGTTCACCTGATGGGTTAATACTGACGGGACATGTCACCAGGTGAACAGTATAAGTGAGGAGACTGTGTTCCCCTGATGGTTTAATACTGACGGGACATGTTACCAGGTGAACAGTATAAGTGAGGAGAGTGTGTTCACCTGATGGATTAATACAGACGGGACATGTCACCAGGTGAACAGAATAAGTGAGGAGCGTGCTTTCCCCTGATGGTTTTATATGCACGGGACATGTTACCAGGTGAACAGTATAAGTAAGGCGAGTGTGTTCACCTGATGGGTTAATACAGACTGGACATGTCACCAGGTGAACAGTATAAGTCAGGAGACTGTGTTCCCCTGATGGTTTAACACGCACGGGACATGTTACCAGGTGAACAGTATAAGTGAGGAGAGTGTGTTCCCTTGATGGTTTAATAAACACGGGACATGACACCAGGTGAACAGTATAAGTGAGGAGAGTGTGTTCCCCTGATGGTTTAACACGCACGGGACATGTTACCAGGTGAACAGTATAAGTGAGGAGAGTGTGGTCCCCTGATGTTTTAATATAACCGGGACATGTCAGCAGGTGAACAGTATAATTGAGGAGAGTGTGTTCGCCTGATTGTTTAATACACACGGGACATGTTACCAGGTGAACAGTAGAAGTGAGGAGAGTGTGTTCCCCTGATTGTTTAAAACACACGGGACATGTTACCAGGTGAACAGTATATGTGAGGAGAGTGTCTTCCCCTGATTGTTTAATGCACACGGGATATGTTCCCAGGTGAACAGTATAAGTGAGGAGAGTGTGCTCCCCTGATGGTTTAATATAAACGGGACATGTGACCAGGTGAACAGTATAAGTGAGGAGAATGTGTTCTCCTGATGGTTTAATACACACGGGACATGTTACCAGCTGAACAGTATAAGTGAGGAGAGTGTGTTCCCCTGATGGTTTCATATACACGGGACATGTTACCAGGTGAACAGTAGAAGTGAGGAGAGTGTGTTCCCCTGATTGTTTAATACTCACGGGACATGTTACCAGGTGAACAGTATAAGTGAGGAGAGTGTGTTCCCCTGATTGTTTAATACTCACGGGACATGTTACCAGGTGAACAGTATAAGTGAGGAGAGTGTGTTCCCCTGATTGTTTAATACTCACGGGACATGTTACCAGGTGAACAGTATAAGTGAGGAGAGTGTGTTCCCCTGATTGTTTAATACTCACGGGACATGTTACCAGGTGAACAGTATCAGTGAGGAGAGTGTGTTCCCCGATGGTTTAACACACACGGGGCATGTTACCAGGTGAACAGTGTAAGTGAGGAGAGTGTGTTCACCTGATTGTTTAATACTCACGGGACATGTTACCAGGTGAACAGTATAAGTGAGGAGAGTGTGTTCCCCCGATGGTTTAACACACACGGGGCATGTTACCAGGTGAACAGTATAAGTGAGGAGAGTGTGTTCCCCTGATGGTTTAATATACGAGGGAAATGTTACCAGGTGAACAGTATAAGTGAGGAGAGTGTCTTCCCCTGATGGTTTAACACGCACGGGACATGTTACCAGGTGAACAGTATAAGTGAGGAGAGTGTCTTCCCCTGATGGTTTAACACGCACGGGACATGTTACCAGGTGAACAGTATAAGTGAGGAGAGTGTGGTCCCCTGATGTTTTAATATAACCGGGACATGTCAGCAGGTGAACAGTATAATTGAGGAGAGTGTGTTCGCCTGATTGTTTAATACACACGGGACATGTTACCAGGTGAACAGTAGAAGTGAGGAGAGTGTGTTCCCCTGATTGTTTAAAACACACGGGACATGTTACCAGGTGAACAGTATATGTGAGGAGAGTGTCTTCCCCTGATTGTTTAATGCACACGGGATATGTTCCCAGGTGAACAGTATAAGTGAGGAGAGTGTGCTCCCCTGATGGTTTAATATAAACGGGACATGTGACCAGGTGAACAGTATAAGTGAGGAGAATGTGTTCTCCTGATGGTTTAATACACACGGGACATGTTACCAGCTGAACAGTATAAGTGAGGAGAGTGTGTTCCCCTGATGGTTTCATATACACGGGACATGTTACCAGGTGAACAGTAGAAGTGAGGAGAGTGTGTTCCCCTGATGGTTTAACACGCACGGGACATGTTACCAGGTGAACAGTATAAGTGAGGAGAATGTATTCCCCTCATGGTTTAATATACACTGGACATATTATCTGGTGAACAGTATAAGTGTGGAGAGTATTTTCCCCTGATTGTTTAATACTCACGGGACATGTTACCAGGTGAACAGTATAAGTGAGGAGAGTGTGTTCCCCTGATGGTTTAACACGCACGGAACATGTCACCAGGTGAACAGTATAACTGAGGGGAGTGTGTTCCCCTGATGGTTTAATATACACGGGACATGTTACCAGGTGAACAGTATAAGTGAGGAGATTGTGTTCCCCTGATTGTTTAATACACACGGGACATGTCATCGGGTGAACAGTATAAGTGAGGAGAGTGTGTTCCCCAGATTGTTTAATACACACGGGACATGTCACCAGGTGAACAGTATAAGTGAGGAGAGTGTGTTCCCCTGATTGTTTAATACACACGGGACATGTCACCGGGTAAAAAGTATAAGTGAGGAGAGTGTGTTCCCCTGATGGTTAAATATGCAAAGGACATGTTACCAGGTGAACAGTATAAGTGAGGAGACTGTGTTCCCCTGATGGTTGAATACTGACGGGACATGTCACCAGGTGAACAGTGTAAGTGAGGAGAGTGTGTTCCCCTGATGGTTTAATATACACGGGACATGTTACCAGGTGAACAGTATAAGTGAGGAGAGTGTGTTCCCCTGATGGTTAAATATACACGGGACATGTTACCAGATCAACAGTATAAGTGAGGAGAGTGTGTTCCCCTGATGGATTAATAGAGACGGGACATGTCACCAGGTGAACAGTATAAGTGAGGAGAGTGTGTTCCCCTGATGTTTTAATATACCCGGAAAATGTCAGCAGGTGAACAGTATAATTGAGGAGAGTGTGATCCCCTGATTGTTTAATACACACGGGACATGTTACCAGGTGAACTGTATAAGTGATGAGAGTGTGTTCCCCTGATTGTTTAATACTGACGGGACATGTTACCAGGTGAACAGTATAAGTGAGGAGAGTGTGTTCCCCTGATGGTTTAACACGCACGGGACATGTTACCAGGTGAACAGTATAAGTGAGGAGAGTGTGTTCCCCTGATTGTTTCATACTCACGGGACATGTTACCAGGTGAACAGTATAAGTGAGGAGAGTGTTTTCCCCTGATGGTTTAACACGCACGGGACATGTTACCAGGTGAACAGTATATTTGAGGAGAGTGTGTTCCCCTGATGTTTTAATATACCCGGAAAATGTCAGCAGGTGAACAGTATAATTGAGGAGAGTGTGATCCCCTGATTGTTTAATACACACGGGACATGTTACCAGGTGAACTGTATAAGAGAGGAGAGTGTGTTCCCCTGATTGTTTAATACTGACGGGACATGCTACCAGGTGAACAGTATAAGTGAGGAGAGAGTGTTCCCCTGATGGTTTAATAGACACGGGACATGTTACCAGGTGAACAGTATAAGTGAGGAGAGTGTGTTCCCCTGATTGTTTAATACACACGGGACATGTCACCGGGTAAAAAGTATAAGTGAGGAGAGTGTGTTCCCCTGATTGTTTAATACACACGGGACATGTCACCAGGTGAACAGTATAAGTGAGCAGAATGATTTCCCCTGATGGTTAAATATGCAAAGGACATGTTACCAGGTGAACAGTATCAGTGAGGAGACTGTGTTCCCCTGATAGTTTAACACTGACGGGACATGTTACCAGATGAACAGTATAAGTGAGGAGAGTGTGTTCCTCTGATGGTTTAATGCACACAGGACATGTTACCAGCTAAACAATATAAGTGAGGAGAGTGTGTTCCCCTGATGGTTTAATATGCACGGGACATGTTACCAGGTGAACAGTATAAGTGAGGAGAGTGTGTTCCCCTGATGGTTTAATATACTCGGGACATGTTACCAGATCAACAGTATAAGTGAGGAGAGTGTGTTCCCCTGATGGATTAATAGAGACGGGACATGTCACCAGGTGAACAGTATAAGTGAGGAGAGTGTGTTCCCCTGATTGTTTAATACACACGGGACATGTTACCAGGTGAACAGTATAAGTGAGGAGAGTGTGTTCCCCTGATTGTTTAATACTGACGGGACATATTACCAGGTGAACAGTATAAGTGAGGAGAGTGTGTTCCCCTGATGGTTTAATAGACACGTGACATGTTACCAGGTGAACAGTATAAGTGAGGAGAGTGTGTTCCCCTGATTGTTTAATACACACGGGACATGTCATCGGGTGAACAGTATAAGTGAGGAGAGTTTGTTCCCCTGATTGTTTAATACTGACGGGACATGTCACAAGGTGAGCAGTATAAGTGAGCAGAATGATTTCCCCTGATGGTTAAATATGCAAATGACATGTTACCAGGTGAACAGTATACGTGAGGAGACTGTGTTCCCCTGATAGTTTAACACTGACGGGACATGTTACCAGATGAACAGTATAAGTGAGGAGAGTGTGTTCCCCTGATTGTTTAATACACACGGGACATGTCATCGGGTGAACAGTATAAGTGAGGAGAGTGTGTTCCCCTGATGGTTTAATATACACGGGACATGTTACCAGGTGAACAGTATAAGTGAGGAGAGTGTGTTCCCCTGATGGTTTAATATACACGGGACATGTTACCAGGTGAACAGTATAAGTGAGGAGAGTGTGTTCCCCTGATGGTTTAATACACACCAGACATGTTACCAGGTGAACAGTATAAGTGAGGAGAGTGTGTTCCCCTGATGGTTTAATAGACACGGGACATGTTACCAGGTGAACTGTACAAGTGAGGAGAGTGTGTTCCCCTGATTGTTTAATACTGACGGGACATGTCACCAGCTGAACAGTATGAGTGATGAGAGTGTGTTCCCCTGATTGTTTAATACTGACGGGACATGTTACCAGGTGAACAGTATAAGTGAGGAGAGTGTGTTCCCCTGATTGTTTAATACTGATGGGACATGTTACCAGGTGAACAGTATAAGTGAGGAGAGTGCGTTCCCCTGATGGTTTAATAGACACGGGACATGTTACCAGGTGAACAGCATAAGTGAGGAGAGTGTGATCCCCTGATTGTTTAATACACACGGGACATGTCACCAGGTGAACAGTATAAGTGAGGAGAGTGTGTTCCCCTGATTGTTTAATACTGACGGGACATGTTACCAGGTGAACAGTATAAGTGAGGAGAATGTATTCCCCTGATGGTTTAATATACACTGGACATATTATCTGGTGAACAGTATAAGTGAGGAGAGTGTATTCCCCTGATTGTTTAATACTCACGGGACATGTTACCATGTGAACATTATAAGTGAGGAGAATGTATTCCCCTCATGGTTTAATATACACTGGACATATTATCTGGTGAACAGTATAAGTGTGGAGAGTATTTTCCCCTGATTGTTTAATACTCACGGGACATGTTACCAGGTGAACAGTATAAGTGAGGAGAGTGTGTTCCCCTGATGGTTTAACACGCACGGAACATGTCACCAGGTGAACAGTATAACTGAGGAGAGTGTGTTCCCCTGATGGTTTAATATACACGGGACATGTTACCAGGTGAACAGTATAAGTGAGGAGATTGTGTTCCCCTGATTGTTTAATACACACGGGACATGTCATCGGGTGAACAGTATAAGTGAGGAGAGTGTGTTCCCCAGATTGTTTAATACACACGGGACATGTCACCAGGTGAACAGTATAAGTGAGGAGAGTGTGTTCCCCTGATTGTTTATTACACACGGGACATGTCACCGGGAAAAAAGTATAAGTGAGGAGAGTGTGTTCCCCTGATGGTTAAATATGCAAAGGACATGTTACCAGGTGAACAGTATAAGTGAGGAGACTGTGTTCCCCTGATGGTTGAATACTGACGGGACATGTCACCAGGTGAACAGTGTAAGTGAGGAGAGTGTGTTCCCCTGATGGTTTAATATACACGGGACATGTTACCAGGTGAACAGTATAAGTGAGGAGAGTGTGTTCCCCTGATGGTTTAATATACACGGGACATGTTACCAGATCAACAGTATAAGTGAGGAGAGTGTGTTCCCCTGATGGATTAATAGAGACGGGACATGTCACCAGCTGAACAGTATGAGTGATGAGAGTGTGTTCCCCTGATTGTTTAATACTGACGGGACATGTTACCAGGTGAACAGTATAAGTGAGGAGAGTGTGTTCCCCTGATTGTTTAATACTGATGGGACATGTTACCAGGTGAACAGTATAAGTGAGGAGAGTGCGTTCCCCTGATGGTTTAATAGACACGGGACATGTTACCAGGTGAACAGCATAAGTGAGGAGAGTGTGATCCCCTGATTGTTTAATACACACGGGACATGTCACCAGGTGAACAGTATAAGTGAGGAGAGTGTGTTCCCCTGATTGTTTAATACTGACGGGACATGTTACCAGGTGAACAGTATAAGTGAGGAGAATGTATTCCCCTGATGGTTTAATATACACTGGACATATTATCTGGTGAACAGTATAAGTGAGGAGAGTGTATTCCCCTGATTGTTTAATACTCACGGGACATGTTACCATGTGAACATTATAAGTGAGGAGAATGTATTCCCCTCATGGTTTAATATACACTGGACATATTATCTGGTGAACAGTATAAGTGTGGAGAGTATTTTCCCCTGATTGTTTAATACTCACGGGACATGTTACCAGGTGAACAGTATAAGTGAGGAGAGTGTGTTCCCCTGATGGTTTAACACGCACGGAACATGTCACCAGGTGAACAGTATAACTGAGGAGAGTGTGTTCCCCTGATGGTTTAATATACACGGGACATGTTACCAGGTGAACAGTATAAGTGAGGAGATTGTGTTCCCCTGATTGTTTAATACACACGGGACATGTCATCGGGTGAACAGTATAAGTGAGGAGAGTGTGTTCCCCAGATTGTTTAATACACACGGGACATGTCACCAGGTGAACAGTATAAGTGAGGAGAGTGTGTTCCCCTGATTGTTTATTACACACGGGACATGTCACCGGGAAAAAAGTATAAGTGAGGAGAGTGTGTTCCCCTGATGGTTAAATATGCAAAGGACATGTTACCAGGTGAACAGTATAAGTGAGGAGACTGTGTTCCCCTGATGGTTGAATACTGACGGGACATGTCACCAGGTGAACAGTGTAAGTGAGGAGAGTGTGTTCCCCTGATGGTTTAATATACACGGGACATGTTACCAGGTGAACAGTATAAGTGAGGAGAGTGTGTTCCCCTGATGGTTTAATATACACGGGACATGTTACCAGATCAACAGTATAAGTGAGGAGAGTGTGTTCCCCTGATGGATTAATAGAGACGGGACATGTCACCAGGTGAACAGTATAAGTGAGGAGAGTGTGTTCCCCTGATGTTTTAATATACCCGGAAAATGTCAGCAGGTGAACAGTATAATTGAGGAGAGTGTGATCCCCTGATTGTTTAATACACACGGGACATGTTACCAGGTGAACTGTATAAGTGATGAGAGTGTGTTCCCCTGATTGTTTAATACTGACGGGACATGTTACCAGGTGAACAGTATAAGTGAGGAGAGTGTGTTCCCCTGATGGTTTAACACGCACGGGACATGTTACCAGGTGAACAGTATAAGTGAGGAGAGTGTGTTCCCCTGATTGTTTAATACTCACGGGACATGTTACCAGGTGAACAGTATAAGTGAGGAGAGTGTGTTCCCCTGATGGTTTAACACGCACGGGACATGTTACCAGGTGAACAGTATATTTGAGGAGAGTGTGTTCCCCTGATGTTTTAATATACCCGGAAAATGTCAGCAGGTGAACAGTATAATTGAGGAGAGTGTGATCCCCTGATTGTTTAATACACACGGGACATGTTACCAGGTGAACTGTATAAGAGAGGAGAGTGTGTTCCCCTGATTGTTTAATACTGACGGGACATGTTACCAGGTGAACAGTATAAGTGAGGAGAGAGTGTTCCCCTGATGGTTTAATAGACACGGGACATGTTACCAGGTGAACAGTATAAGTGAGGAGAGTGTGTTCCCCTGATTGTTTAATACACACGGGACATGTCACCGGGTAAAAAGTATAAGTGGGGAGAGTGTGTTCCCCTGATTGTTTAATACACACGGGACATGTCACCAGGTGAACAGTATAAGTGAGCAGAATGATTTCCCCTGATGGTTAAATATGCAAAGGACATGTTACCAGGTGAACAGTATCAGTGAGGAGACTGTGTTCCCCTGATAGTTTAACACTGACGGGACATGTTACCAGATGAACAGTATAAGTGAGGAGAGTGTGTTCCTCTGATGGTTTAATGCACACAGGACATGTTACCAGCTAAACAATATAAGTGAGGAGAGTGTGTTCCCCTGATGGTTTAATATGCACGGGACATGTTACCAGGTGAACAGTATAAGTGAGGAGAGTGTGTTCCCCTGATGGTTTAATATACACGGGACATGTTACCAGATCAACAGTATAAGTGAGGAGAGTGTGTTCCCCTGATGGATTAATAGAGACGGGACATGTCACCAGGTGAACAGTATAAGTGAGGAGAGTGTGTTCCCCTGATTGTTTAATACACACGGGACATGTTACCAGGTGAACAGTATAAGTGAGGAGAGTGTGTTCCCCTGATTGTTTAATACTGACGGGACATATTACCAGGTGAACAGTATAAGTGAGGAGAGTGTGTTCCCCTGATGGTTTAATAGACACGTGACATGTTACCAGGTGAACAGTATAAGTGAGGAGAGTGTGTTCCCCTGATTGTTTAATACACACGGGACATGTCATCGGGTGAACAGTATAAGTGAGGAGAGTTTGTTCCCCTGATTGTTTAATACACACGGGACATGTCACAAGGTGAGCAGTATAAGTGAGCAGAATGATTTCCCCTGATGGTTAAATATGCAAATGACATGTTACCAGGTGAACAGTATAAGTGAGGAGACTGTGTTCCCCTGATAGTTTAACACTGACGGGACATGTTACCAGATGAACAGTATAAGTGAGGAGAGTGTGTTCCCCTGATTGTTTAATACACACGGGACATGTCATCGGGTGAACAGTATAAGTGAGGAGAGTGTGTTCCCCTGATGGTTTAATATACACGGGACATGTTACCAGGTGAACAGTATAAGTGAGGAGAGTGTGTTCCCCTGATGGTTTAATATACACGGGACATGTTACCAGGTGAACAGTATAAGTGAGGAGAGTGTGTTCCCCTGATGGTTTAATATACACCAGACATGTTACCAGGTGAACAGTATAAGTGAGGAGAGTGTGTTCCCCTGATGGTTTAATAGACACGGGACATGTTACCAGGTGAACTGTACAAGTGAGGAGAGTGTGTTCCCCTGATTGTTTAATACTGACGGGACATGTCACCAGGTGAACAGTATAAGTGATGAGAGTGTGTTCCCCTGATTGTGTAATACTGACGGGACATGTTACCAGGTGAACAGTATAAGTGAGGAGAGTGTGTTCCCCTGATTGTTTAATACTGATGGGACATGTTACCAGGTGAACAGTATAAGTGAGGAGAGTGCGTTCCCCTGATGGTTTAATAGACACGGGACATGTTACCAGGTGAACAGCATAAGTGAGGAGAGTGTGATCCCCTGATTGTTTAATACACACGGGACATGTCACCAGGTGAACAGTATAAGTGAGGAGAGTGTGTTCCCCTGATTGTTTAATACTGACGGGACATGTTACCAGGTGAACAGTATAAGTGAGGAGAATGTATTCCCCTGATGGTTTAATATACACTGGACATATTATCTGGTGAACAGTATAAGTGAGGAGAGTGTATTCCCCTGATTGTTTAATACTCACGGGACATGTTACCATGTGAACATTATAAGTGAGGAGAATGTATTCCCCTGACGGAATAATATACACTGGACATATTATCTGGTGAACAGTATAAGTGAGGAGAGTGTTTTCCCCTGATTGTTTAATACTCACGGGACATGTTACCAGGTGAACAGTATAAGTGAGGAGAGTGTTTTCCCCTGATTGTTTAATACACACGGGACATGTCACCAGGTGAACAGTATAACTGAGCAGAATGATTTCCCCTGATGGTTAAATATGCAAAGGACATGTTACCAAGTGAGCAGTATAAGTGAGGAGACTGTGTTCCCCTGATGGTTTAATACTGACGGGACATGTTACCAGATGAGCAGTATAAGTGAGGAGAGTGTTTTCCTCTGATGGTTTAATGCACACAGGACATGTTACCAGCTGAACAGTATAAGTGAGGAGAGTGTGTTCCCCTGATGGTTTAATAAACACGGGACATGTTACCAGGTGAACAGTATAAGTCAGGAGAGTGTGTTCCCCTGATGGTTTAATATACACGGGACATTTTACCAGATCAGCAGTATAACTGAGGAGAGTGTGTTCCCCTGATGTGTTAATAGAGACGGTTCATGTTACCAGGTGAAAAGTATAAGTGAGGAGAGTGTGTTCCCCTGATGTTTTAATATACCCGGAACATGTCAGCAGGTGAACAGTATAATTGAGGAGAGTGTGATCCCCTGATTGTTTAATACACGCGGGACATGTTACCAGGTGAACAGTAAAAGTGAGGAGAGTGTGTTCCCCTGATTGTTTAATACTGACGGGACATGTTACCAGGTGAACAGTATAAGTGAGTAGAGTGTGTTCCCCTGATGGTTTAATAGACACGGGACATGTTACCAGGTGAACAGTACAAGTGAGGAGAGTGTGATCCCCTGATTCTTTAATACACACGGGACATGTCACCAGGTGAACAGTAAAAGTGAGGAGAGTGTGTTCTCCTGATTGTTTAATACTGACGGGATATGTCACCAGGTGAACAGTATAAGTGAGGAGAGTGTATTCCCCTGATTGTTTAATACTGACGGGACATGTTACCAGGTGAACAGTATAAGTGAGGAGAGTGTGGTCCCCTGATTGTTTAATACTGATGGGACATGTTACCAGGTGAACAGTATAAGTGAGGAGAGTGCTTTCCCCTGATGGTTTAATAGACACGGGACATGTTACCAGGTGAACAGCATAAGTGAGGAGAGTGTGATCCCCTGATTGTTTAATACACACGGGACATGTCACCAGGTGAACAGTATAAGTGAGGAGAGTGTGTTCCCCTGATTGTTCAATACTGACGGGACATATTACCAGGTGAACAGTATAAGTGAGGAGAATGTATTCCCCTGATGGTTTAATATACACTGGACATATTATCTGGTGAACAGTATAAGTGAGGAGAGTGTTTTCCCCTGATTGTTTAATACTCACGGGACATGTTACCAGGTGAACAGTATAAGTGAGGAGAGTGTGTTCCCCTGATTGTTTAATACACACGGGACATGTCACCAGGTGAACAGTATAAGTGAGCAGAATGATTTCCCCTGATGGTTAAATATGCAAAGGACATGTTACCAAGTGAGCAGTATAAGTGAGGAGACTGTGTTCCCCTGATGGTTTAATGCACACAGGACATGTTACCAGGTGAACAGTATAAGTGAGGAGAGTGTGTTCCCCTGATGGTTTAATAAACACGGGACATGTTACCAGGTGAACAGTATAAGTGAGGAGAGTGTGTTCCCCTGATGGTTTAATATACACGGGACATGTTACCAGATCAACAGTATAAGTGAGGAGAGTGTGTTCCCCTGATGGGTTAATAGAGACGGGACATGTTACCAGGTGAACAGTATAAGTGAGGAGAGTGTGTTCCCCTGATGGTTTAATATACACGGGACATGTTACCAGATGAACAGTATAAGTGAGGAGAGTGTGTTCCTCTGATGGTTTAATGCACACAGGACATGTTCCCAGGTGAACAGTATAAGTGAGGAGAGTGTGTTCCCCTGATGGTTTAATAAACACGGGACATGTTACCAGGTGAACAGTATAAGTGAGGAGAGTGTGTTCCCCTGATGGTTTAATATACACGGGACATGTTACCAGATCAACAGTATAAGTGAGGAGAGTGTGTTCCTCTGATGGGTTAATAGAGACGGGACATGTTACCAGGTGAAAAGTATAAGTGAGGAGAGTGTGTTCCCCTGATGTTTTAATATACCCGGAACATGTCAGCAGGCGAACAGTATAATTGAGGAGAGTGTGATCCCCTGATTGTTTAATACACGCGGGACATGTTACCAGGTGAACAGTAAAAGTGAGGAGAGTGTGTTCCCCTGATTGTTTAATACTGACGGGTCATGTTACCAGGTGAACAGTATAAGTGAGGAGAGTGTGTTCCCCTGATTGTTTAATACTGACGGGACATGTTACCAGGTGAACAGTATAAGTGAGGAGAGTGTGTTCCCCTGATTATTTAATACTGATGGGACATGTTACCAGGTGAACAGTATAAGTGAGGAGAGTGTGTTCCCCTGATTGTTTAATACTGACGGGACATGTTACCAGGTGAACAGTATAAGTGAGGAAAGTGTGTTCCCCTGATTATTTAATACTGATGGGACATGTTACCAGGTGAACAGTATAAGTGAGGAGAGTGTGTTCCCCTGATTGTTTAATACTGACGGGACATGTTACCAGGTGAACAGTATAAGTGAGGAGAGTGTGTTCCCCTGATTGTTTAATACTGATGGGACATGTTACCAGGTGAACAGTATAAGTGAGGAGAGTGTGTTCCCCTGATTGTTTAATACTGACGGGACATGTTACCAGGTGAACAGTATAAGTGTGGAGAGAGTGTTCCCCTGATGGTTTAACACTCACGGGACATGTTACCAGGTGAACAGTATAAGTGAGGAGAGTGTGTTCCCCTGATTGTTTAATATACACGTGACATGACACCAGGTGAACAGTATAAGTGAGGAGAGTGTGTTCCCCTGATTGTTTAATACTGACGGGACATGTTACCAGGTGAACAGTATAAGTGAGGAGAGTGCTTTCCCCTGATGGTTAAATATGCAAAGGACATGTTACCAAGTGAGCAGTATAAGTGAGGAGACTGTGTTCCCCTGATGGTTTAATGCACACAGGACATGTTACCAGGTGAACAGTATAAGTGAGGAGAGTGTGTTCCCCTGATGGTTTAATAAACACGGGACATGTTACCAGGTGAACAGTATAAGTGAGGAGAGTGTGTTCCCCTGATGGTTTAATATACACGGGACATGTTACCAGATCAACAGTATAAGTGAGGAGAGTGTGTTCCCCTGATGGGTTAATAGAGACGGGACATGTTACCAGGTGAACAGTATAAGTGAGGAGAGTGTGTTCCCCTGATGGTTTAATATACACGGGACATGTTACCAGATGAACAGTATAAGTGAGGAGAGTGTGTTCCTCTGAAGGTTTAATGCACACAGGACATGTTACCAGGTGAACAGTATAAGTGAGGAGAGTGTGTTCCCCTGATGGTTTAATAAACACGGGACATGTTACCAGGTGAACAGTATAAGTGAGGAGAGTGTGTTCCCCTGATGGTTTAATAAACACGGGACATGTTACCAGGTGAACAGTATAAGTGAGGAGAGTGTGTTCCCCTGATGTTTTAATATACCCGGAACATGTCAGCAGGTGAACAGTATAATTGAGGAGAGTGTGATCCCCTGATTGTTTAATACACGCGGGACATGTTACCAGGTGAACAGTAAAAGTGAGGAGAGCGTGTTCCCCTGATTGTTTAATACTGACGGGACATGTTACCTGGTGAACAGTATAAGTGAGGAGAGTGTGTTCCCATGATTGTTTAACACTGACAGGACATGTTACCAGGTGAACAGTATAAGTGAGGAGAGTGTGTTCCCCTGATTATTTAATACTGATGGGACATGTTACCAGGTGAACAGTATAAGTGAGGAGAGTGTGTTCCCCTGATTGTTTAATACTGACGGGACATGTTACCAGGTGAACAGTATAAGTGAGGAGAGTGTGTTCCCCTGATTGTTTAATACTGACGGGACATGTTACCAGGTGAACAGTATAAGTGAGGAGAGTGTGTTCCCCTGATTGTTTAATATACACGGGACATGTTACCAGGTGAACAGTATAAGTGAGGAGAGTGTGATCCCCTGATTGTTTAATAAACACGGGACATGTCACCAGGTGAACAGTAAAAGTGAGGAGAGTGTGTTCCCCTGATTGTTTAATACTGACGGGACATGTTACCAGGTGAACAGTATAAGTGTGGAGAGTGTGTTCCCCTGATGGTTTAACACTCACGAGACATGTTACCAGGTGAACAGTATAAGTGAGGAGAGTGTGTTCCCCTGATTGTTTAATATACACGTGACATGACACCAGGTGAACAGTATAAGTGAGGAGAGTGTGTTCCCCTGATTGTTTAATATACACGTGACATGTCACCAGGTGAACAGTATAAGTGAGGAGAGTGTGTTCCCCTGATTGTTTAATATACACGTGACATGTCACGAGGTGAACAGTATAAATGAGGAGAGTGTGTTCCCCTGATTGTTTAATACACACGGGACATGTCACCAGGTGAACAGTATAAGTGAGCAGAATGTTTTCCCCTGATGTTTAAATACCCAAAGGACATGTTACCAGGTGAACAGTATAAGTGAGGAGAGTGTGTTCCCCTGATGGTTTAATACTGACAGGACATGTTACCAGATGAACAGTATAAGTGAGGAGAGTGTGTTCCCCTGATTGTTTAATACGCACGGGACATGTTACCAGGTGAACTGCGTAAGTGAGGAGTGTCTTTTCCCCTGATGGTTTTATATACACGGGATATGTTACCAGGTGAACAGTACAAGTGAGGAGAGTGTGTGCCCCTGATCGTTTAATATACACGGGACATGTTACCAGGTGAACAGTATAAGTGAGGAGAGTGTGATCCCCTGATGGTTTAATATACACGGGACATGTTACCAGGTGAACAGTATAAGTGAGGAGAGTGTGTTCCCCTGATGGTTTAATATATACGGGACATATTACCAGGTGAACAGTATAAGTGAGGAGAGTGTGTTCCCCTGATTGTTTAATACTCACGGGACATGTTACCAGGTGAACAGTATAAGTGAGGAGAGTGTGTTCCCCTGATGGTTTAACACACACGGGACATGTTACCAGGTGAACAGTATAAGTGAGGAGAGTGTGTTCCCCTGATTGTTTAATATACCCGGGACATGTCACCAGGTGAAGAGTAGAATTGAGGAGAGTGTGTTCCCCTGATTGTTTAATGCTGACGGGACATGTCACGAGGTGAACAGTATAAGTGGGGAGAGTGTGTTCCCCTGATGATTTAATGCACACAGGACATGTTACCAGGTGAACAGTATAAGTGAGGAGAGAGTGATCCCCTGATGGTTTAATACACACGGGACATGTTACCAGGTGAACAGTATAAGTGAGGAGAGTGTGTTCCCCTGATTGTTTAATATACCCGGGACATGTCACCAGGTGATGAGTAGAATTGAGGATAGTGTGTTCCCCTGATTGTTTAATGCTGACGGGACATGTCACGAGGTGAAAAGTATAAGTGAGGAGAGTGTGTTCCCCTGATGATTTAATGCACACAGGACATGTTACCAGGTGAACAGCATAAGTGAGGAGAGAGTGTTCCTCTGATGGTCTAATGCACACGGGACATGTTACCAGGTGAACAGTGTAAGTGAGGAGAGTGTCTTCCCCTGAAGGTTTAATACTCACGGGACATGTTACCAGGTGAACAGTATAAGTGAGGAGAGTGTGTTCCCCTGATGGTTTAATGCACACGGGACATGTTACCAGGTGAACAGAACAAGTGAGGAGAGTGTGTTCCCCTGATTGTTTATTGCACACGGGACATGTTACCAGCTGAACAGTATAAGTGAGGAGAGTGTGTTCCCCTGATTGTTTAATGCACACGGGACATGTTACCAGCTGAACAGAATAAGTGAGGAGAGTGTGTTCCCCTGATGGTTTCATATGCACAGGACATGTTACCAGGTGAACAGTATAAGTGAGGAGAGTGTGTTCCCCTGATTATTTAATACTGATGGGACATGTTACCAGGTGAACAGTATAAGTGAGGAGAGTGTGTTCCCCTGATTGTTTAATACTGACGGGACATGTTACCAGGTGAACAGTATAAGTGAGGAGAGTGTGTTCCCCTGATTGTTTAATACTGACGGGACATGTTACCAGGTGAACAGTATAAGTGAGGAGAGTGTGTTCCCCTGATGGTTTAATATACACGGGACATGTTACCAGGTGAACAGTATAAGTGAGGAGAGTGTGATCCCCTGATTGTTTAATAAACACGGGACATGTCACCAGGTGAACAGTAAAAGTGAGGAGAGCGTGTTCCCCTGATTGTTTAATACTGACGGGACATGTTACCAGGTGAACAGTATAAGTGTGGAGAGCGTGTTCCCCTGATGGTTTAACACTCACGAGACATGTTACCAGGTGAACAGTATAAGTGAGGAGAGTGTGTTCCCCTGATTGTTTAATATACACGTGACATGACACCAGGTGAACAGTATAAGTGAGGAGAGTGTGTTCCCCTGATTGTTTAATATACACGTGACATGTCACCAGGTGAACAGTATAAGTGAGGAGAGTGTGTTCCCCTGATTGTTTAATATACACGTGACATGTCACGAGGTGAACAGTATAAATGAGGAGAGTGTGTTCCCCTGATTGTTTAATACACACGGGACATGTCACCAGGTGAACAGTATAAGTGAGCAGAATGTTTTCCCCTGATGTTTAAATATCCAAAGGACATGTTACCAGGTGAACAGTATAAGTGAGGAGAGTGTGTTCCCCTGATGGTTTAATACTGACAGGTCATGTTACCAGATGAACAGTATAAGTGAGGAGAGTGTGTTCCCCTGATTGTTTAATACGCACTGGACATGTTACCAGGTGAACTGCGTAAGTGAGGAGTGTCTGTTCCCCTGATGGTTTTATATACACGGGATATGTTACCAGGTGAACAGTACAAGTGAGGAGAGTGTGTGCCCCTGATCGTTTAATATACACGGGACATGTTACCAGGTGAACAGTATAAGTGAGGAGAGTGTGATCCGCTGATGGTTTAATATACACGGGACATGTTACCAGGTGAACAGTATAAGTGAGGAGAGTGTGTTCCCCTGATGGTTTAATATATACGGGACATATTACCAGGTGAACAGTATAAGTGAGGAGAGTGTGTTCCCCTGATTGTTTAATACTCACGGGACATGTTACCAGGTGAACAGTATAAGTGAGGAGAGTGTGTTCCCCTGATGGTTTAACACACACGGGACATGTTACCAGGTGAACAGTATAAGTGAGGAGAGTGTGTTCCCCTGATTGTTTAATATGCCCGGGACATGTCACCAGGTGAAGAGTAGAATTGAGGAGAGTGTGTTCCCCTGATTGTTTAATGCTGACGGGACATGTCACGAGGTGAACAGTATAAGTGAGGAGAGTGTGTTCCCCTGATGATTTAATGCACACAGGACATGTTACCAGATGAACAGTATAAGTGAGGAGAGTGTGTTCCCCTGATTGTTTAATACGCACTGGACATGTTACCAGGTGAACTGCGTAAGTGAGGAGTGTCTGTTCCCCTGATGGTTTTATATACACGGGATATGTTACCAGGTGAACAGTACAAGTGAGGAGAGTGTGTGCCCCTGATCGTTTAATATACACGGGACATGTTACCAGGTGAACAGTATAAGTGAGGAGAGTGTGATCCCCTGATGGTTTAATATACACGGGACATGTTACCAGGTGAACAGTATAAGTGAGGAGAGTGTGTTCCCCTGATGGTTTAATATATTCGGGACATATTACCAGGTGAACAGTATAAGTGAGGAGAGTGTGTTCCCCTGATTGTTTAATACTCACGGGACATGTTACCAGGTGAACAGTATAAGTGAGGAGAGTGTGTTCCCCTGATGGTTTAACACACACGGGACATGTTACCAGGTGAACAGTATAAGTGAGGAGAGTGTGTTCCCCTGATTGTTTAATATACCCGGGACATGTCACCAGGTGAAGAGTAGAATTGAGGATAGTGTGTTCCCCTGATTGTTTAATACTGACGGGACATGTCACGAGGTGAAAAGTATAAGTAAGGAGAGTGTGTTCCCCTGATGATTTAATGCACACAGGACATGTTACCAGGTGAACAGCATAAGTGAGGAGAGAGTGTTCCTCTGATGGTCTAATGCACACGGGACATGTTACCAGGTGAACAGTGTAAGTGAGGAGAGTGTCTTCCCCTGAAGGTTTAATACTCACGGGACATGTTACCAGGTGAACAGTATAAGTGAGGAGAGTGTGTTCCCCTGATGGTTTAATGCACACGGGACATGTTACCAGGTGAACAGTATAAGTGAGGAGAGTGCTTTCCTCTGAAGTTTAATATTCACGGGACATGTTACCAGATGAACAGTATAACTGAGGAGAGTGTGTTCCCCTGATGGTGTAATAAACACGGGACATGTTACTTGGTGAACAGTATAATTGAGGAGAGTGTGATCCCCTGATTGTTTAATACACACGGGACATGTTACCAGGTGAACAGTATAAGTGAGGAGAGTGTGTTCCCCTGATTGTTTAATACACACGGGTCATGTCACCAGGTGAACAGAACAAGTGAGGAGAGTGTGTTCCCCTGATTGTTTAATGCACACGGGACATGTTACCAGCTGAACAGTATAAGTGAGGAGAGTGTGTTCCCCTGATTGTTTAATGCACACGGGACATGTTACCAGCTGAACAGTATAAGTGAGGAGAGTGTGTTCCCCTGATGGTTTCATATGCACGGGACATGTTACCAGGTGAACAGTATAAGTGAGGAGACTGTGTTCCCCTGATTGTTTAATGCACACGGGACATGTTACCAGCTGAACAGTATAAGTGAGGAGAGTGTGTTCCCCTGATGGTTTCATATACACGGGACATGTTACCAGGAGAACAGTATAAGTGAGGGGAGTGCTTTCCCCTGATGGTTTAATATTCACGGGACATGTTACCAGGGGAACAGTATAAGTGAGGAGAGTGTGTTCCCCTGATGGTTTAATATACACGGGACATGTTACCAGGTGAACAGTATAAGTGAGGAGAATGTTTTCCCCTGATGGTTTAATATACACTGGACATATTATCTGGTGAACAGTATAAGTGAGGAGAGTGTTTTCCCCTGAGTGTTTAATACTCACGGGACATGTTACCAGGTGAACAGTATAAGTGAGGAGAGTGTGTTCCCCTGATGGTCTAACACGCACGGGACATGTTACCAGGTGAACTGTATAATTGAGGAGAGTGTGTTCCCCTGATTGTTTCATACAGACGGGACATGTCACCAGGTGAACAGTATAACTGTGGAGAGTGTGTTCCCCTGATGGTTTAACACGCACGGGACATGTTACCAGGTGAACAGTATAAGTGAGGAGAGTGTGTTCCCCTGATTGTTTAATACGCACGGGACATGTCATCGGGTGAACAGTATAAGTGAGGAGAGGGTGTTCCTCTGATTGTTTAATACACACGGGACATGTCACCAGGTGAACAGTATAAGTGAGTAGAGTGTGTTCCCCTGATTGTTTAATACACACGGGACATGTCACCGGGTCAACAGTATAAATGAGGAGATTGTGTTCCCCTGATTGTTTAATACACACGGGACATGACACCTGGTGAACAGTATAAGTGAGGAGAGTGTGTTCCTCTGATTGTTTAATACACACGGGACATGTCACCAGGTGAACAGTATAAGTGAGTAGAATGTGTTCCCCTGATTGTTTAATACGCACGGGACATGTTACCAGATGAACAGTATAAGTGAGGAGAGTGTGTTCCCCTGATGGTTTAAGACTGACGGGACATGTTACCAGATGAACAGTATAAGTGAGGAGAGTGTGTTTCTCTGATGGTTTAATGCACACAGGACATGTTACCAGGTGAACAGTATAAGTGAGGAGAGTGTGTTCCACTGATGGTTTAATATACACGGGACATGTTACCAGGTGAACGTTGTAAGTGAGGAGAGTCTGTTCCCCTGATGGTTTTATATGCACGGGATATGTTACCAGGTGAACAGTATAAGTGAGGAGAGTGTGTTGCCCTGATCGTTTAATATACACGGGACATGTTACCAGGTGAACAGTATATGTGAGGAGAGTGTGTTCCCCTGATGGTTTTATATACACGGGATATGTTACCAGGTGAACAGTATAAGTGAGGAGAGTGTGTTGCCCTGATCGTTTAATATACACGGGACATGTCACCAGGTGAAGAGTATAATTGAGGAGAGTGTGATCCCCTGATTGTTTAATACACACGGGACTTGTTACCAGGTGAACAGTATAAGTGAGGAGAGTGTGTTCCCCTGATTGTTTAATACACACGGGACATGTTACCAGGTGAACAGTATAATTGAGGAGAGTGTGATCCCCTTATTGTTTAATACACACGGGACATGTTACCAGGTGAACAGTATAAGTGAGGAGAGTGTGTTCCCCTGATTGTTTAATACACACGGGACATGTTACCAGGTGAACAGTATAAGTGAGGAGAGTGTGTTCCCCTGATTGTTTAATACACACGGGACATGTCACCAGGTGAACAGTATAATTGAGGGGAGTGTGATCCCCTGATTGTTTAATACACACGGGACATGTCACCAGGTGAACAGTATAAGTGAGGAGAGTGTGTTCCCCTGATTGTTTAATACACACGGGACATGTCACCAGGTGAACAGTATATGTGAGTAGAGTGTGTTCCCCTGATGGTTTAACACGCACGGGACATGTTACCAGGTGAACAGTAAAAGTGAGGAGAGTGTGTTCCCCTGATGTTTTAATATACCCGGGACATGTCAGCAGGTGAACAGCATAATTGAGGAGAGTGTGTTCCCCTGATGGTTTAATATACACGGGACATCCACCAGGTGAACAGTATAAGTGAGGAGAGTGTGTTCCCCTGATTGTTTAATACACACGGGACATTTCACCAGGTGAACAGTATAAGTGAGGAGAGTGCGTTCCCCTGATTGTTCAATACACACGGGACATGTTACCAGTTGAACAGTATAAGTGAGGAGAGTGTGTTCCCCTGATGGTTTAATGCACACGGGACATGTTCCCAGGTGAAAAGTATAAGTGAGGAGAGTGTGTTCCCCTGATTGTTTAATATACACGGGACATGTTACCAGTTGAACAGTACAAGTGAGGAGAGTGTGTTCCCCTGATGGTTTAATGCACACGGGACATGTTCCCAGGTGAAAAGTATAAGTGAGGAGAGTGTGTTCCCCTGATTGTTTAATATACACGGGACATGTTACCAGGTGAACAGTATAAGTGAGGAGAGTGTGTTCCCCTGATGGTTTAATACACACGGGACATGTTATCAGGTGAACAGCATAAGTGAGGAGAGTGTGTTCCCCTGATTGTTTAATACACACGGGACATTTCACCAGGTGAACATTATAAGTGAGGAGAGTGTGTTCCCCTGATTGTTTATTTTACACGGGACATGTTACCAGGTGAACAGTATAAGTGAGGAGAGTGTGTTCCCCTGATGGTTTAATATACACGGGACCTGTTACCAGGTGAACAGTATAAGTGAGGAGTGTGTATTCCCCTGATTGTTTAATACAAACTGGACATGTTATCAGGTGAACAGTATAAGTGAGGAGAGTGTGTTCCCCTGATGGTTTAATATACACGGGACATGTTACCAGGTGAACTTTGTAAGTGAGGAGAGTCTGTTCCCCTGATGGTTTTATATACACGGGACATGTTACCAGGTGAAGAGTATAATTGAGTAGAGTGTGTTCCCCTGATTGTTTAATACACACGGGACATGTCACCAGGTGAACAGTATATGTGAGGAGAGTGTGTTCCCCTGATGGTTTTATATACACGGGATATGTTACCAGGTGAACAGTATAAGTGAGGAGAGTGTGTTGCCCTGATCGTTTAATATACACGGGACATGTTACCAGGTGAACAGTATAAGTGAGGAGAGTGTGTTCCCCTGATGGTTTAATATACACGGGACATGTTACCAGGTGAACAGTATAAGTGAGGAGAGTGTGTTCCCCTGATGGTTTAATATATACGGGACATATTACCAGGTGAACAGTACCAGTGAGGAGAGTGTGTTCCCCTGATGGTTTAACACACACGGGACATGTTACCAGGTGAACAGTACAAGTGAGGAGAGTGTATTCCCCTGATTGTTTAATACTGACGGGACATGTCACCAGGTGAACAGTATAAGTGAGGAGAGTGTGTTCCCCTGATTGTTTAATATACCCGGGACATGTCACCAGGTGAACAGTATAAGTGAGGAGAGTGTGTTCCCCTGATGATTTAATGCACACAGGACATGTTACCAGGTGAACAGTATAAGTGAGGAGAGAGTGTTCCTCTGATGGTTTAATGCACACGGGACATGTTACCAGGTGAACAGTATAAGTGAGGAGAGTGCTTTCCCCTGAAGTTTAATATTCACGGGACATGTTACCAGGTGAACAGTATAAGTGAGGAGAGTGTGTTGCCCTGATGGTTTGATATACACGGGACATGTTACCAGGTGAAGAGTATAATTGAGCAGAGTGTGTTCCCCTGATTGTTTAATACACACGGGACATGTCACCAGGTGAACAGTATATGTGAGGAGAGTGTGTTCCCCTGATTGTTTAATACACACGGGACATGTCACCTGGTGAACAGTATAAGTGAGGAGAGTGTGTTCCCCTGATTGTTTAATACACACGGGACATGTCACCAGGTGAACAGTATAAGTGAGTAGAGTGTGTTCCCCTGATTATTTAATACGCACGGGACATGTTACCAGATGAACAGTATAAGTGAGGAGAGTGTGTTCCCCTGATGGTTTAAGACTGACGGGACATGTTACCAGATGAACAGTATAAGTGAGGAGAGTGTGTTCCCCTGATGGTTTAATATACACGGGACATGTTACCAGGTGAACTTTGTAAGTGAGGAGAGTGTGTTTCTCTGATGGTTTAATGCACACAGGACATGTTACCAGGTGAACAGTATAAATGAGGAGAGTGTGTTCCCCTGATGGTTTAATATACACGGGACATGTTACCAGGTGAACTTTGTAAGTGAGGAGAGTCTGTGCCCCTGATGGTTTTATATGCACGGGATATGTTACCAGGTGAACAGTTTAAGTGAGGAGAGTGTGTTCCCTTGATTGTTTAATACACACGGGACATGTCACCAGGTGAACAGTATATGTGAGGAGAGTGTGTTCCCCTGATTGTTTAATACACACGGGACATGTCACCAGGTGAACAGTAAAAGTGAGTAGAGTGTGTTCCCCTGATTGTTTTATACGCACGGGACATGTTGCCAGATGAACAGTATAAGTGAGGAGAGTGTGTTCCCCTGATGGTTTAAGACTGACGGGACATGTTACCAGATGAACAGTATAAGTGAGGAGAGTGTGTTCCCCTGATGGTTTAATATACACGGGACATGTTACCAGGTGAACTTTGTAAGTGAGGAGAGTGTGTTTCTCTGATGGTTTAATGCACACAGGACATGTTACCAGGTGAACAGTATAAGTGAGGAGAGTGTGTTCCCCTGATGGTTTAATATACACGGGACATGTCACCAGGTGAACAGTATATGTGAGGAGAGTGTGTTCCCCTGATTGTTTAATACACACGGGACATGTCACCAGGTGAACAGTATATGTGAGGAGAGTGTGTTCCCCTGATGGTTTAACACGCACGGGACATGTTACCAGGTGAACAGTATAAGTGAGGAGAGTGTGTTCCCCTGATGTTTTAATATACCCGGGACATGTCAGCAGATGAACAGCATAATTGAGGGGAGTGTGTTCCCCTGATGGTTTAATATACACGGGACATGTCACCAGGTGAAAAGTATAAGTGAGGAGAGTGTGTTCCCCTGATTGTTTAATACACACGGGACATTTCACCAGGTGAACAGTATAAGTGAGGAGAGTGTGTTCCCCTGATGGTTTAATATACACGGGACATTTCACCAGGTGAACAGTATAAGTGAGGAGAGTGCGTTCCCCTGATTGTTCAATACACACGGGACATGTTACCAGTTGAACAGTATAAGTGAGGAGAGTGTGTTCCCCTGATGGTTTAATGCACACGGGACATGTTCCCAGGTGAAAAGTATAAGTGAGGAGAGTGTGTTCCCCTGATTGTTTAATATACACGGGACATGTTACCAGGTGAACAGTATAAATGAGGAGAGTGTGTTCCCCTGATTGTTTAATACACACGGGACATGTCACCTGGTGAACAGTGTAAGTGAGGAGAGTGTGTTCCCCTGATTGTTTAATACACACGGGACATGTCACCAGGTGAACAGTATAAGTGAGTAGAGTGTGTTCCCCTGATTGTTTAATACGCACGGGACATGTTACCAGATGAACAGTATAAGTGAGGAGAGTGTGTTCCCCTGATGGTTTAAGACTGACGTGACATCTTACCAGATGAACAGTATAAGTGAGGAGAGTGTGTTCCCCTGATGGTTTAATATACACGGGACATGTTACCAGGAGAACTTTGTAAGTGAGGAGAGTGTGTTTCTCTGATGGTTTAATGCACACAGGACATGTTACCAGGTGAACAGGAAAAGTGAGGAGAGTGTGTTCCCCTGATGGTTTAATATACACGGGACATGTTACCAGGTGAACTTTGTAAGTGAGGAGAGTCTGTTCCCCTGATGGTTTTATATGCACGGGATATGTTACCAGGTGAACAGTATAAGTGAGGAGAGTGTGTTCCCCTGATCGTTTAATATACACGGGACATGTTACCAGGTGAACAGTATAAGTGAGGAGAGTATGTTCCCCTGATGGTTTAATATACACGGGACATGTTACCAGGTGGACAGTATAAGTGAGGAGAGTGTGTTCCCCTGATGGCTTAATATATACGGGACATATTACCAGGTGAACAGTACAAGTGAGGAGAGTGTGTTCCCCTGATTGTTTAATATACCCGGGACATGTCACCAGGTGAAGAGTAGAATTGAGGAGAGTGTGTTCCCCTGATGATTTAATGCACACAGGACATGTTACCAGGTGAACAGTATAAGTGAGGAGAGAGTATTCCTCTGATGGTTTAATGCACACGGGACATGTTACCAGGCGAACAGTATAAGTGAGGAGAGTGTGTTCCCCTGATTGTTTAATATACCCGGGACATGTCACCAGGTGAACAGTATAAGTGAGGAGAGTGTGTTCCCCTGATGATTTAATGCACACAGGACATGTTACCAGGTGAACAGTATAAGTGAGGAGAATGTGTTCCCCTGATGGTTTAATATACACAGGACATGTTACCAGGTGAACAGTATAAGAGAGGAGAGTGAGTTCCCCTGATTGTTTAATACACACGGGACATGTTACCAGGTGAACAGTATAAGTGAGGAGAGTGTGTTCCCCTGATGGTTTAATATACACGGGACATGCTATCAGGTGAACAGTATAAGTGAGGAGAGTGCGTTCCCCTGATCGTTTAATATACACGGGACATGTTACCAGGTGAACAGTATAAGTGAGGAGAGTGTGTTCCCCTGATGGTTTAATATACACGGGACATGTTACCAGATGGACAGTATAAGTGAGGAGAGTGTGTTCCCCTGATGGTTTAATATATACGGGACATATTACCAGGTGAATAGTACAAGTGAGGAGAGTGTGTTCCCCTGATTGTTTAATATACCCGGGACATGTCACCAGGTGAACAGTATAAGTGAGGAGAGTGTGTTCCCCTGATGATTTAATGCACAGAGGACATGTTACCAGGTGAACAGTATAAGTGAGGAGAGAGTATTCCTCTGATGGTTTAATGCACACGGGACATGTTACCAGGTGAACAGTATAAGTGAGGAGAGTGCTTTCCCCTGAAGTTTAATATTCACGGGACATGTTACCAGTTGAACAGTATAAGTGAGGAGAGTGTGTTCCCCTGATGGTTTAATATACACGGGACATGTCACCAGGTGAAGACTATAATTGAGGAGAGTGTGATCCCCTGATTGTTTAATACACACGGGACTTGTTACCAGGTGAACAGTATAAGTGAGGAGAGTGTGTTCCCCTGATTGTTTAATACACACGGGACATGTTACCAGGTGAACAGTATAAGTGAGGAGAGTGTGTTCCCCTGATTGTTTAATACACACGGGACATGTTACCAGGTGAACAGTATAAGTGAGGAGAGTGTGTTCCCCTGATTGTTTAATACACACGGGACATGTCACCAGGTGAACAGTATAATTGAGGAGAGTGTGATCCCCTGATTGTTTAATACACACGGGACATGTTACCAGGTGAACAGTATAAGTGAGGAGAGTGTGTTCGGCTGATTGTTTAATACACACGGGACATGTCACCAGGTGAACAGTATATGTGAGTAGAGTGTGTTCCCCTGATGGTTTAACACGCACGGGACATGTTACCAGGTGAACAGTAAAAGTGAGGAGAGTGTGTTCCCCTGATGTTTTAATATACTCGGGACATGTCAGCAGATGAACAGCATAATTGAGGAGAGTGTGTTCCCCTGATGGTTTAATATACACGGGACATGTCACCAGGTGAACAGTATAAGTGAGGAGAGTGTGTTCCCCTGATTGTTTAATACACACGGGACATTTCACCAGGTGAACAGTATAAGTGAGGAGAGTGTGTTCCCCTGATGGTTTAATATACACGGGACATGTTACCAGATGAACAGTATAAGTGAGGAGAGTGTGTTCCCCTGATTGTTTAATACACACTCGACATTTCACCAGGTGAACAGTATAAGTGAGGAGAGTGCGTTCCCCTGATTGTTCAATACACACGGGACATGTTACCAGTTGAACAGTATAAGTGAGGAGAGTGTGTTCCCCTGATGGTTTAATGCACACGGGACATGTTCCCAGGTGAAAAGTATAAGTGAGGAGAGTGTGTTCCCCTGATTGTTTAATATACACGGGACATGTTACCAGTTGAACAGTACAAGTGAGGAGAGTGTGTTCCCCTGATGGTTTAATGCACACGGGACATGTTCCCAGGTGAAAAGTATAAGTGAGGAGAGTGTGTTCCCCTGATTGTTTAATATACACGGGACATGTTACCAGGTGAACAGTATAAGTGAGGAGAGTGTGTTCCCCTGATGGTTTAATACACACGGGACATGTTATCAGGTGAACAGCATAAGTGAGGAGAGTGTGTTCCCCTGATTGTTTAATACACACGGGACATTTCACCAGGTGAACATTATAAGTGAGGAGAGTGTGTTCCCCTGATTGTTTATTTTACACGGGACATGTTACCAGGTGAACAGTATAAGTGAGGAGAGTTTGTTCCCCTGATGGTTTAATATACACGTGACATGTTACCAGGTGAACAGTATAAGTGAGGAGTGTGTATTCCCCTGATTGTTTAATACAAACTTGACATGTTACCAGGTGAACAGTATAAGTGAGGAGAGTGTGTTCCCCTGATGGTTTAATATACACGGGACATGTTACCAGGTGAACAGTATAAGTGAGGAGTGTGTATTCCCCAGATTGTTTAATACTGACGGGACATGTTACCAGGTGAACAGTATAAGTGAGGAGAATGTGTTCCCCTGATGGTTTAATATACACAGGATATGTTACCAGGTGAACAGTATAAGTGAGGAGAGTGTGTTCCCCAGATTGTTTAATACACACGGGACATGTTACAAGGTGAACAGTATAAGTGAGGAGAGTGTGTTCCCCTGATGGTTTAATATACACAGGACATGTTACCAGGTGAACAGTATAAGTGAGGAGAGTGTGTTCCCCTGATGGTTTAATGTACAAGGAACATGTTACCAGGTGAACAGTATAAGTGAGGAGAGTGTGTTCCCCTGATGGTTTAATATACACAGGACATGTTACCAGGTGAACAGTATAAGTGAGGAGAGTGTGTTCCCCTGATTGTTTAATACACACGGGACATGTTACCAGGTGAACAGTATAAGTGAGGAGAGTGTGTTCCCCTGATGGTTTAATATACACGGGACATGTCACCAGGTGAACAGTATAAGTGAGGAGAGTGTGTTCCCCTGATGGTTTAATATACACGGGACATGTCACCAGGTGAACAGTATAAGTGAGGAGAGTGTGTTCCTCTGATGGTTTAATGCGCACAGGACATGTTACCAGCTGAACAGTATAAGTGAGGAGAGTGTGTTCCCCTGATGGTTTAATATACACGGGACATGCTATCAGGTGAACAGTATAAGTGAGGAGAGTGTGTTCCCCTGATTGTTTTATACACACGGGACATGTTACCAGGTGAACAGTATAAGTGAGGAGAGTGTGATCCCCTGATTGTTTAATACACACGGGACATGTTACCAGGTGAACAGTATAAGTGAGGAGAGTGTGTTCCCCTGATGGTTTAATATACACGGGACATATTGCCAGGTGAACAGTATAAGTGAGGAGAGTGTGTTCCCCTGATTGTTTAATACACACGGGACATGTCACCAGGTGAACAGGATAAGTGAGGAGAGTGTGCTCCCCTGATTGTTTAATACACACGAGACATGTCACCAAGTGAACAGGATAAGTGAGGAGAGTGTGTTCCCCTGATGGTTTAATATACACGGGACATGTTACCAGCTGAACAGTATAAGTGAGGAGAGTGTGTTCCCCTGATGGTTTAATATACACGGCACATGTTCCCAGGTGAACAGTATAAATGAGGAGAGTGTGTTCCCCTGATGGATTAATATACACGGGACATGTGACCAGGTGAACAGTATAAGTGAGATGAGTGTTTTCCCCTGATCGTTTAATATACACGGGTCATGTTACCAGGTGAACAGTATAAGTGAGGAGAGTGTGTTCCACTGATGGTTTAATATACACATGGCATGTTACCAGTTGAACAGTATAAGTGAGGAGATTGTGTTCCCCTGATGGTTTAATACACATGGGACATGTTATCAGGTGAACAGTATAAGTGAGGAGAGTGTGCCCCCTGATTCTTTATTGCACACGGGACATGTTACCAGGTGAACAGTGTAAGTGAGGAGAGTCTGTTCCCCTGATGTTTTAATATACAGAGGACATGTTACCAGGTGAACAGTATAAGTGAGGACAGTGTGTTCCATTGATGGTTTAATATACACAGGACATGTTACCAGGTGAACAGTATTAGTGAGGAGAGTGTGTACCCAGATTGTTTAATACGCTCGGGACATGTTACCAGGTGAACCGTGTAAGTGAGGAGAATGTGTTCCCCTGTTTGTTTAATACGCACGGGACATGTTACCAGGTCAACAGTATAAGTGAGGAGAATGTGTTCCCCTGATGGTTTAATATACACTGGACATGTTACCAGGTGAACAGTATAAGTGAGGAGAGTGTGTTCCCCTGATTGTTTAATACACACGAGACATGTCACCAGGTGAACAGTATAAGTGAGGAGAGTGTGTTCCCCTGATGGTTTAATATACACGGGACATGTTACCAGCTGAACAGTATAAGTGAGGAGAGTGTGTTCCCTTGATGGTTTAACACGCACGGGACATGTTACCAGATGAACAGTATAATTGAGGAGAGTGTGTTCCGCTGATGGTTTAATATACACAGGACATGTTACCAGGTGAACAGTATAAGTGAGGAGAGTGTGTTCCCCTGATTGTTTAATACACACGGGACATGTCACCGGGTGAACTGTATAAGTGAGGAGAGTTTGTTCCCCTGATTGTTTAATACACACGGGACATGTCACCATGTGAACAGTATAAGTGAGGGGAGTGTGTTCCCCTGATGGTTTAATAATGACGGGACATGTTACCAGATGAACAGTATAAATGAGGAGAGTGTGTTCCCCTGATGGTTTAATATACACTGGACATGTTACCAGGTGAACAGTATAAGTGAGGAGAGTGTGTTCCCCTGATGGTTTAATATATACAGGGCATGTTACCAGTTGAACAGTATAAGTGAGGAGATTGTGTTCCCCTGATGGTTTAATACACACGGGACATGTTATCAGGTGAACAGTATAAGTGAGGAGAGTGTGCTCCCCTGATTGTTTAATGCACACGGGACATGTTACCAGGTGAACAGTGTAAGTGAGGAGCGTGTGTTCCCCTGATGTTTTAATATACACAGGACATGTCACCAGGTGAACAGTATAAGTGAGGACAGTGTGTTCCATTGATGGTTTAATACGCACGGGACATGTTACCGGATGAACAGTATAAGTGAGGAGAATGTGTTCCCCTGTTTGTTCAATACGCACGGGACATGTTAAAAAGAGAAAAGTCTAAGTGAGGAGAGTGCTTTCCCCTGATGGTTTAATATTCACGGGACATGTTTCCAGGTGAACAGTTTAAGTGAGGAGAGTGTGTTCCCCTGATGGTTTAATACACACAGGATATGTTACCAGCTGAACAGTATAAGTGAGGAGAGAGTTTTCCCCTTATGGTTTAATAAGCACTGGCATTTCACCAAGTGAAATGGATAAGTGAGTAGAGTGTGTTCCCCTGATGGCTTAATGCAAACAGGACATGTTCCCAGGTGTACAGTATAAGTGAGGAGAGTGTGTTCCCCTGATGGCTTAATGCAAACAGGACATGTTACCAGGTGAAGAGTATAAGTGAGGAGAGTGTGTTCCCCTGATGGTTTAATACGCACGGGACATGTTACCAGGAGAAAAGTCTAGGTGAGGAGAGTGCTTTCCCCTGATGGTTTAATATTCACAGGACATGTTTCCAGGTGAACAGTATAAGTGAGGAGAGTGTGTTCCCCTGATGGTTTAATACGCACGGGACATGTTACCAGGAGAAAAGTCTAAGTGAGGAGAGTGCTTTCCCCTGATGGTTTAATACTGACGGGACATGTTACCAGATGAACAGTATAAGTGAGGAGAGTGTGTTCCCCTGATGGTTTAATACGCACGGGACATGTTACCAGGAGAAAAGTCTAAGTGAGGAGAGTGCTTTCCCCTGATGGTTTAATATTCACAGGACATGTTTCCAGGTGAACAGTATAAGCGAGGAGAGTGTGTTCCCCTGATGGTTTAATATACACGGGACATGTCACCAGGTGAACAGTGTAAGTGAGGAGTGTGTTTTCCCCAGATTGTTTAATGCACACAGGACATGTTACCAGGTGAACAGTATAAGTGAGGAGAGCGTGTTCCCGTGATGGTTTAATATACACTGGACATGTTACCAGGTGAACAGTATAAGTGAGGAGAGTGTGTTCCCCTGATTGTTTAAAACACACGGGACATGTCACCGGGTGAACTGTATAAGTGAGGAGATTGTGTTCCCCTGATTGTTTAATACACACAGGACATGTTACCAGGTGAACAGTATAAGTGAGGAGAATGTGTTCCCCTGATGGTTTAATATACACTGGACATGTTACCAGGTGAACAGTATAAGTGAGGAGAGTGTCTTCCCCTGATTGTTTAATACACACGGGACAAGTCACCATGTGAACAGTATAAGTGAGGAGAGTGTGTTCCCCTGATTGTTTAAAACACACGGGACATGTCACCGGGTGAACTGTATAAGTGAGGAGATTGTGTTCCCCTGATTGTTTAATACTCACAGGACATGTTACCAGGTGAACAGTATAAGTGAGGAGAATGTGTTCCCCTGATGGTTTAATATACACTGGACATGTTACCAGGTGAACAGTATAGGTGAGGAGAGTGTGTTCCCCTGATTGTTTAAAACACACGGGACATGTCACCGGGTGAACTGTATTAGTGAGGAGATTGTTTTCCCCTGATTGTTTAATACACACAGGACATGTTACCAGGTGAACAGTATAAGTGAGGAGAATGTGTTCCCCTGATGGTTTAATATACACTGGACATGTTACCAGGTGAACAGTATAAGTGAGGAGAGTGTGTTCCCCTGATTGTTTAATACACACGGGACAAGTCACCATGTGAACAGTATAAGTGAGCAGAATGTTTTCCCCTGATGGTGAAATATCCAAAGGACATGTTACCAGGTGAACAGTATAAGTGAGGAGAGTGTGTTCACCTGATGGTTTAATACGCACGGGACATGTCACCAAGTGAACTGTATATGTGAGGAGAGTGTGTTCCCCTGATGGCTTAATACTGACGGGACATGTTACCAGATGAACAGTATAAGTGAGGAGAGTGTGTTGCCCTGATGGTTTAATATACACGGGACATGTTACCAGGTGAACAGTATAAGTGAGGAGAGTGAGTTCCCCTGATGGTTTAATATACACGGGACATGTTACCAGGTGAACAGCATAAGTGAGGAGAGTGTGTTCCCCTGATGGTTTAACATACACGGGACATGTTTCCAAATGAACAGTATAAGTAAGGAGAGTGTGTTCCCCTGATGGTTTAATATACACGGGACATGTTACCAGATGAACAGTATAAGTGAGGAGAGTTTGTTCACCTGATGGTTTAATACGCACGGGACATGTTACCAGGTGAACAGTATAAGTGAGGGGAGTGTGTTCCCCTGATGGTTTAATAATGACGGGACATGTTACCAGATGAACAGTATAAATGAGGAGAGTGTGTTCCCCTGATGGTTTAATATACACGGGACATGTTACCAGGTGAACAGTATAAGTGAGGAGAGTGTGTTCCGCTGATGGTTTAATATAAACAGGGCATTTTACCAGTTGAACAGTATAAGTGAGGAGAGTGTGTTCCCCTGATGGTTTAATACACACGGGACATGTTATCAGGTGAACAGTATAAGTGAGGAGAGTGTGCTCCCCTGATTGTTTAATGCACACGGGACATGTTACCAGGTGAACAGTGTAAGTGAGGAGCGTGTGTTCCCCTGATGTTTTAATATACACAGGACATGTCACCAGGTGAACAGTATAAGTGAGGACAGTGTGTTCCATTGATGGTTTAATATACACAGGACATGTTACCAGGTGAGCAGTATTAGTGAGGAGAGTGTGTACCCTGAGTGTTTAATACGCACGGGACATGTTACCGGATGAACAGTATAAGTGAGGAGAATGTGTTCCCCTGTTTGTTCAATACGCACGGGACATGTTAAAAAGAGAAAAGTCTAAGTGAGGAGAATGCTTTCCCCTGATGGTTTAATATTCACGGGACATATTTCCAGGTGAACAGTTTAAGTGAGGAGAGTGTGTTCCCCTGATGGTTTAATACTGACGGGACATGTTACCAGATGAACACGCTCAGTGAGGAGAGTGTGTTCCCCTGATGGTTTAATACACACAGGATATGTTACCAGCTGAACAGTATAAGGGAGGAGAGAGTGTTCCCCTTATGGTTTAATAAGCACTGGCATTTCACCAAGTGAAATGGATAAGTGAGTAGAGTGTGTTCCCCTGATGGCTTAATGCAAACAGGACATGTTACCAGGTGAACAGTATAAGTGAGGAGAGTGTGTTCCCCTGATGGCTTAATGCAAACAGGACATGTTACCAGGTGAAGAGTATAAGTGAGGAGAGAGTGTTCCACTGATGGTTTAATACTGACGGGACATGTTACCAGATGAACAGTATAAGTGAGGAGAGTGTGTTCCCCTGATGGTTTAATACGCACGGGACATGTTACCAGGAGAAAAGTCTAAGTGAGGAGAGTGCTTTCCCCTGATGGTTTAATATTCACAGGACATGTTTCCAGGTGAACAGTATAAGCGAGGAGAGTGTGTTCCCCTGATGGTTTAATATACACGGGACATGTTACCAGGTGAACAGTGTAAGTGAGGAGAGTGTTTTCCCCTGATTGTTTAATGCACACAGGACATGTTACCAGGTGAACAGTATAAGTGAGGAGAACGTGTTCCCCTGATGGTTTAATATACACTGGACATGTTACCAGGTGAACAGTATAAGTGAGGAGAGTGTGTTCCCTTGATTGTTTAAAACACACGGGACATGTCACCGGCTGAACTGTATAAGTGAGGAGATTGTGTTCCCCTGATTGTTTAATACACACAGGACATGTTACCAGGTGAACAGTATAATGAGGAGAATGTGTTCCCCTGATGGTTTAATATACACTGGACATGTTACCAGGTGAACAGTATAAGTGAGGAGAGAGTGTTCCCCTGATTGTTTAATACACACGGGACAAGTCACCATGTGAACAGTATAAGTGAGCAGAATGTTTTCCCCTGATGGTGAAATATTCAAAGAACATGTTACCAGGTGAACAGTATAAGTGAGGAGATTGTGTTCACCTGATGGTTTAATACGCACGGGACATGTCACCAAGTGAACTGTATAAGTGAGGAGAGTGTGTTCCCCTGATTGTTTAATACACACGGGGCATTTCACCAAGTGAACTGTATAAGTGAGGAGAGTGTGTTCCACTGATGGCTTAATACTGACGGGACATGTTACCAGATGAACAGTATAAGTGAGGAGAGTGTGTTGCCCTGATGGTTTAATACACACAGGATATGTTACCAGCTGAACAGTATATGTGAGGAGAGTGTGTTCCCCTGATGGTTTAATATACACGGGACATGTTACCAGGTGAACAGTATAAGTGAGGAGAGTGAGTTCCCCTGATGGTTTAATATACACGGGACATGTTACCAGGTGAACAGCATAAGTGAGGAGAGTGTGTACCCCTGATGGTTTAATATACACGGGACATGTTACCAGATGAACAGTATAAGTGAGGAGAGTTTGTTCACCTGATGGTTTAATATAAACGGGAAATGTTACCAGTTGAAGAGTATAAGTGAGGAGAGTGTGTTCCCCTGATGGTTTAATACACACGGGGCATTTCACCAGCTGAACAGTATATGTGAGGAGAGTGTGTTCCCCTGATGGTTTAATATACACGGGACATGTTACCAGGTGAACAGTATAAGTGAGGAGAGTGAGTTCCCCTGATTGTTTAATATACACGGGACATGTTACCAGGTGAACAGCATAAGTGAGGAGAGTGTGTTCCCCTGATGGTTTAACATACACGGGACATGTTTCCAAATGAACAGTATAAGTGAGGAGAGTGTGTTCCCCTGATGGTTTAATATACACGGGACATTTTACCAGATGAACAGTATAAGTGAGGAGAGTTTGTTCACCTGATGGTTTAATACGCACGGGACATGTTACCAGGTGAACAGTATAAGTGAGGAGAGTGGATTCCCCTGATGGTTTAATATACACGGGACATGTTACCAGATGAACAGTATAAGTGAGGAGAGTTTGTTCACCTGATGGTTTAATACGCACGGGACATGTCACTAGGTGAACAGTGTAAGTGAGGAGAGTTTGTTCCCCTGATGCTTTAATATACACGGGGCATGTCACCAAGTGAACTGTATAAGTGAGGAGAGTGTGTTCCCCTGATGTTTTAATTCACACAGGACATTTTACCAGGTGAACAGTATCAGTGAGGAGAGAGTGTTCCCCTGATGGTTTAATATACACGGGACATGTTACCAGGTGAACAGTATAAGTGAGGAGAGTGTGTTCCCCTGATGGTTTAATATAAACGGGAAATGTTACCAGTTGAAGAGTATAAGTGAGGAGAGTGTGTTCCCCTGATGGTTTAATATACACGGGACATGTTACCAGGTGAACAGGATAAGAGAAGAGAGTGTGTTCCCCTGATGGTTTAATATACACAGGGCATGTTACCAGGTGAACAGGATAAGTGAGGAGAGTGTGTTCCCCTGATGACTTAATACATACGGGACATGTTATCAGGTGAACTGCATAAGTGAGGAGAGTGTGTTCCCCTGATTGTTTAATACACACGGGACATGTAATCAGGTGAACAGTATAAGTGAGGAGAGTGTGTTCCCCTGATGCTTTAATACACACGGGACATGTTATCAGGTGAACAGTATAAGTGAGGAGAATGTGTTCCCCTGATGGTTTAATACACACGGGACATGTAATCAGGTGAACAGTATAAGTGAGGAGAGTGTTTTCCCCTGATTGTTTAATGCACACGGGACATGTTATCAGGTGAACATTATAAGTGAGGAGAGTGTGTTCCCCTGATGGTTTAATATACACAGGACATGTTACCAGGTGAACAGTATAGGTGAGGAGAGTGTGTTCCCCTGATGGTTTAACATACACGGGACATGTTACCAGGTGAACAGTATAAGTGAGGAGAGTGTGTTCCCCTGATGTTGTAATATACACGGGACATGTTACCAGGTGAATAGTATAAGTGAGGACAGTGTGTTCCCCTGATGGTTTAATATACACGGGACATGTTACCAGGTGAACAGTATAAGTGAGGAGAGTGTGTTCTCCTGATGGTTTCATGCACACAGGACATTTTACCAGGTGAACAGTATAAGTGAGGAGAGTGTGTTCCCCTGATTGTTTAATGCACGCGGGACATGTTACCAGGTGAACAGTATAAGTGAGGAGAGTGTGTTCCCCTGATGGTTTAATATACACGGGACATGTTACCAGGTGAACAGTAGAAGTCAGGAGAGTGTGTTCCCCTGATGGTTCAATATACACGGGACATGTTACCAGTTGAACAGTATAAGTGAGGAGAGTGTGTTACCCTGATGGTTCAATACACACGGGACATGTCAGCAGGTGAACAGTATCAGTGAGGAGAGTGTGTTCCCCTGATTGTTCAACACACGGGACATGTTACCAAGTGAACAGGATAAGTGAGGAGAGTGTGTTCCCTTGATTGTTTAATATACATGGGACATGTTGCCAGGTGAACAGTATAAGTGAGGACAGTGTGTTCCATTGATGGTTTAATATACAGAGGACATGTTACCAGGTGAACAGTATAAGTGAGGAGAGTGTGTTCCCCTGATTGTTTAAAACACACGGGACATGTCACCGGGTGAACTGTATAAGTGAGGAGAGTGTGTACCCCTGATGGTTTAATATACACGGGACATGTTACCAGATGAACAGTATAAGTGAGGAGAGTTTGTTCACCTGATGGTTTAATATAAACGGGAAATGTTACCAGTTGAAGAGTATAAGTGAGGAGAGTGTGTTCCCCTGATGGTTTAATACACACGGGGCATTTCACCAAGTGAACTGTATAAGTGAGGAGAGTGCGTTCCACTGATGGCTTAATACTGACGGGACATGTTACCAGATGAACAGTATAAGTGAAGAGAGTGTGTTGCCCTGATGGTTTAATACACACAGGATATGTTACCAGCTGAACAGTATATGTGAGGAGAGTGTGTTCCCCTGATGGTTTAATATACACGGGACATGTTACCAGGTGAACAGTATAAGTGAGCAGAGTGAGTTCCCCTGATTGTTTAATATACACGGGACATGTTACCAGGTGAACAGCATAAGTGAGGAGAGTGTGTTCCCCTGATGGTTTAACATACACGGGACATGTTTCCAAATGAACAGTATAAGTGAGGAGAGTGTGTTCCCCTGATGGTTTAATATACACGGGACATTTTACCAGATGAACAGTATAAGTGAGGAGAGTTTGTTCACCTGATGGTTTAATACGCACGGGACATGTTACCAGGTGAACAGTATAAGTGAGGAGAGTGGATTCCCCTGATGGTTTAATATACACGGGACATGTTACCAGATGAACAGTATAAGTGAGGAGAGTTTGTTCACCTGATGGTTTAATACGCACGGGACATGTCACTAGGTGAACAGTATAAGTGAGGAGAGTTTGTTCCCCTGATGCTTTAATATACACGGGGCATGTCACCAAGTGAACTGTATAAGTGAGGAGAGTGTGTTCCCCTGATGTTTTAATGCACACAGGACATTTTACCAGGTGAACAGTATCAGTGAGGAGAGAGTGTTCCCCTGATGGTTTAATATACACGGGACATGTTACCAGGTGAACAGTATAAGTGAGGAGAGTGTGTTCCCCTGATGGTTTAATATAAACGGGAAATGTTACCAGTTGAAGAGTATAAGTGAGGAGAGTGTGTTCCCCTGATGGTTTAATATACACGGGACATGTTACCAGGTGAACAGGATAAGTGAAGAGAGTGTGTTCCCCTGATGGTTTAATATACACAGGGCATGTTACCAGGTGAACAGGATAAGTGAGGAGAGTGTGTTCCCCTGATGACTTAATACATACGGGACATGTTATCAGGTGAACTGCATAAGTGAGGAGAGTGTGTTCCCCTGATGCTTTAATACACACGGGACATGTAATCAGGTGAAAAGTATAAGTGAGGAGAGTGTGTTCCCCTGATGCTTTAATACACACGGGACATGTTATCAGGTGAACAGTATAAGTGAGGAGAGTGTGTTCCCCTGATTGTTTAATACACACCTGACATGTAATCAGGTGAACAGTATAAGTGAGGAGAGTGTGTTCCCCTGATGCTTTAATACACACGGGACATGTTATCAGGTGAACAGTATAAGTGAGGAGAATGTGTTCCCCTGATGGTTTAATACACACGGGACATGTAATCAGGTGAACAGTATAAGTGAGGAGAGTGTTTTCCCCTGATTGTTTAATGCACACGGGACATGTTATCAGGTGAACATTATAAGTGAGGAGAGTGTGTTCCCCTGATGGTTTAATATACACAGGACATGTTACCAGGTGAACAGTATAGGTGAGGAGAGTGTGTTCCCCTGATGGTTTAACGTACACGGGACATGTTACCAGGTGAACAGTATAAGTGAGGAGAGTGTGTTCCCCTGATGTTGTAATATACACGGGACATGTTACCATGTGAATAGTATAAGTGAGGACAGTGTGTTCCCCTGATGGTTTAATATACACGGGACATGTTACCAGGTGAACAGTATAAGTGAGGAGAGTGTGTTCTCCTGATGGTTTCATGCACACAGGACATTTTACCAGGTGAACAGTATAAGTGAGGAGAGTGTGTTCCCCTGATTGTTTAATGCACGCGGGACATGTTACCAGGTGAACAGTATAAGTGAGGAGAGTGTGTTCCCCTGATGGTTTAATATACACGGGACATGTTACCAGGTGAACAGTAGAAGTCAGGAGAGTGTGTTCCCCTGATGGTTCAATATACACGGGACATGTTACCAGTTGAACAGTATAAGTGAGGAGAGTGTGTTACCCTGATGGTTCAATACATACGGGACATGTCAGCAGGTGAACAGTATCAGTGAGGAGAGTGTGTTCCCCTGATTGTTCAACACACGGGACATGTTACCAAGTGAACAGTATAAGTGAGGAGAGTGTGTTCCCCTGATGGTTTAATATACACAGGACATGTTACCAGGTGAACAGTATTAGTGAGGAGAGTGTGTACCCAGATTGTTTAATACGCTCGGGACATGTTACCAGGTGAACCGTGTAAGTGAGGAGAATGTGTTCCCCTGTTTGTTTAATACGCACGGGACATGTTACCAGGTCAACAGTATAAGTGAGGAGAATGTTTTCCCCTGATGGTTTAATATACACTGGACATGTTACCAGGTGAACAGTATAAGTGAGGAGAGTGTGTTCCCCTGATTGTTTAATACACACGAGACATGTCACCAGGTGAACAGTATAAGTGAGGAGAGTGTGTTCCCCTGATGGTTTAATATACACGGGACATGTTACCAGCTGAACAGTATAAGTGAGGAGAGTGTGTTCCCTTGATGGTTTAACACGCACGGGACATGTTACCAGATGAACAGTATAATTGAGGAGAGTGTGTTCCGCTGACGGTTTAATATACACAGGACATGTTACCAGGTGAACAGTATAAGTGAGGAGAGTGTGTTCCCCTGATTGTTTAATACACACGGGACATGTCACCGGGTGAACTGTATAAGTGAGGAGAGTTTGTTCCCCTGATTGTTTAATACACACGGGACATGTCACCATGTGAACAGTATAAGTGAGGGGAGTGTGTTCCCCTGATGGTTTAATAATGACGGGACATGTTACCAGATGAACAGTATAAATGAGGAGAGTGTGTTCCCCTGATGGTTTAATATACACTGGACATATTACCAGGTGAACAGTATAAGTGAGGAGAGTGTGTTCCCCTGATGGTGTAATATATACAGGGCATGTTACCAGTTGAACAGTATAAGTGAGGAGATTGTGTTCCCCTGATGGTTTAATACACACGGGACATGTTATCAGGTGAACAGTATAAGTGAGGAGAGTGTGCTCCCCTGATTGTTTAATGCACACGGGACATGTTACCAGGTGAACAGTGTAAGTGAGGAGCGTGTGTTCCCCTGATGTTTTAATATACACAGGACATGTCACCAGGTGAACAGTATAAGTGAGGACAGTGTGTTCCATTGATGGTTTAATACGCACGGGACATGTTACCGGATGAACAGTATAAGTGAGGAGAATGTGTTCCCCTGTTTGTTCAATACGCACGGGACATGTTAAAAAGAGAAAAGTCTAAGTGAGGAGAGTGCTTTCCCCTGATGGTTTAATATTCACGGGACATGTTTCCAGGTGAACAGTTTAAGTGAGGAGAGTGTGTTCCCCTGATGGTTTAATACACACAGGATATGTTACCAGCTGAACAGTATAAGTGAGGAGAGAGTTTTCCCCTTATGGTTTAACAAGCACTGGCATTTCACCAAGTGAAATGGATAAGTGAGTAGAGTGTGTTCCCCTGATGGCTTAATGCAAACAGGACATGTTACCAGGTGAACAGTATAAGTGAGGAGAGTGTGTTCCCCTGATGGCTTAATGCAACCAGGACATGTTACCAGGTGAAGAGTATAAGTGAGGAGAGTGTGTTCCCCTGATGGTTTAATACGCACGGGACATGTTACCAGGAGAAAAGTCTAAGTGAGGAGAGTGCTTTCCCCTGATGGTTTAATATTCACAGGACATGTTTCCAGGTGAACAGTATAAGTGAGGAGAGTGTGTTCCCCTGATGGTTTAATACGCACGGGACATGTTACCAGGAGAAAAGTCTAAGTGAGGAGAGTGCTTTCCCCTGATGGTTTAATACTGACGGGACATGTTACCAGATGAACAGTATAAGTGAGGAGAGTGTGTTCCCCTGATGGTTTAATACGCACGGGACATGTTACCAGGAGAAAAGTCTAAGTGAGGAGAGTGCTTTCCCCTGATGGTTTAATATTCACAGGACATGTTTCCAGGTGAACAGTATAAGCGAGGAGAGTGTGTTCCCCTGATGGTTTAATATACACGGGACATGTCACCAGGTGAACAGTGTAAGTGAGGAGTGTGTTTTCCCCTGATTGTTTAATGCACACAGGACATGTTACCAGGTGAACAGTATAAGTGAGGAGAGCGTGTTCCCGTGATGGTTTAATATACACTGGACATGTTACCAGGTGAACAGTATAAGTGAGGAGAGTGTGTTCCCCTGATTGTTTAAAACACACGGGACATGTCACCGGGTGAACTGTATAAGTGAGGAGATTGTGTTCCCCTGATTGTTTAATACACACAGGACATGTTACCAGGTGAACAGTATAAGTGAGGAGAATGTGTTCCCCTGATGGTTTAATATACACTGGACATGTTACCAGGTGAACAGTATAAGTGAGGAGAGTGTCTTCCCCTGATTGTTTAATACACACGGGACAAGTCACCATGTGAACAGTATAAGTGAGGAGAGTGTGTTCCCCTGATTGTTTAAAACACACGGGACATGTCACCGGGTGAACTGTATAAGTGAGGAGATTGTGTTCCCCTGATTGTTTAATACTCACAGGACATGTTACCAGGTGAACAGTATAAGTGAGGAGAATGTGTTCCCCTGATGGTTTAATATACACTGGACATGTTACCAGGTGAACAGTATAAGTGAGGAGAGTGTGTTCCCCTGATTGTTTAAAACACACGGGACATGTCACCGGGTGAACTGTATAAGTGAGGAGATTGTTTTCCCCTGATTGTTTAATACACACAGGACATGTTACCAGGTGAACAGTATAAGTGAGGAGAATGTGTTCCCCTGATGGTTTAATATACACTGGACATGTTACCAGGTGAACAGTATAAGTGAGGAGAGTGTGTTCCCCTGATTGTTTAATACACACGGGACAAGTCACCATGTGAACAGTATAAGTGAGCAGAATGTTTTCCCCTGATGGTGAAATATTCAAAGGACATGTTACCAGGTGAACAGTATAAGTGAGGAGAGTGTGTTCACCTGATGGTTTAATACGCACGGGACATGTCACCAAGTGAACTGTATATGTGAGGAGAGTGTGTTCCCCTGATGGCTTAATACTGACGGGACGTGTCACCAGGTGAACAGTATAAGTGAGGAGAGTGTGTTCCCCTGATTGTTTAATACACACGGGGCATTTCACCAAGTGAACTGTATAAGTGAGGAGAGTGTGTTCCACTGATGGCTTAATACTGACGGGACATGTTACCAGATGAACAGTATAAGTGAGGAGAGTGTGTTGCCCTGATGGTTTAATATACACGGGACATGTTACCAGGTGAACAGTATAAGTGAGGAGAGTGAGTTCCCCTGATGGTTTAATATACACGGGACATGTTACCAGGTGAACAGCATAAGTGAGGAGAGTGTGTTCCCCTGATGGTTTAACATACACGGGACATGTTTCCAAATGAACAGTATAAGTAAGGAGAGTGTGTTCCCCTGATGGTTTAATATACACGGGACATGTTACCAGATGAACAGTATAAGTGAGGAGAGTTTGTTCACCTGATGGTTTAATACGCACGGGACATGTTACCAGGTGAACAGTATAAGTGAGGGGAGTGTGTTCCCCTGATGGTTTAATAATGACGGGACATGTTACCAGATGAACAGTATAAATGAGGAGAGTGTGTTCCCCTGATGGTTTAATATACACGGGACATGTTACCAGGTGAACAGTATAAGTGAGGAGAGTGTGTTCCCCTGATGGTTTAATATAAACAGGGCATTTTACCAGTTGAACAGTATAAGTGAGGAGATTGTGTTCCCCTGATGGTTTAATACACACGGGACATGTTATCAGGTGAACAGTATAAGTGAGGAGAGTGTGCTCCCCTGATTGTTTAATGCACACGGGACATGTTACCAGGTGAACAGTGTAAGTGAGGAGCGTGTGTTCCCCTGATGTTTTAATATACACAGGACATGTCACCAGGTGAACAGTATAAGTGAGGACAGTGTGTTCCATTGATGGTTTAATATACACAGGACATGTTACCAGGTGAGCAGTATTAGTGAGGAGAGTGTGTACCCTGAGTGTTTAATACGCACGGGACATGTTACCGGATGAACAGTATAAGTGAGGAGAATGTGTTCCCCTGTTTGTTCAATACGCACGGGACATGTTAAAAAGAGAAAAGTCTAAGTGAGGAGAATGCTTTCCCCTGATGGTTTAATATTCACGGGACATATTTCCAGGTGAACAGTTTAAGTGAGAAGAGTGTGTTCCCCTGATGGTTTAATACTGACGGGACATGTTACCAGATGAACACGCTCAGTGAGGAGAGTGTGTTCCCCTGATGGTTTAATACACACATGATATGTTACCAGCTGAACAGTATAAGTGAGGAGAGAGTGTTCCCCTTATGGTTTAATAAGCACTGGCATTTCACCAAGTGAAATGGATAAGTGAGTAGAGTGTGTTCCCCTGATGGCTTAATGCAAACAGGACATGTTACCAGGTGAACAGTATAAGTGAGGAGAGTGTGTTCCCCTGATGGCTTAATGCAAACAGGACATGTTACCAGGTGAAGAGTATAAGTGAGGAGAGAGTGTTCCACTGATGGTTTAATACTGACGGGACATGTTACCAGATGAACAGTATAAGTGAGGAGAGTGTGTTCCCCTGATGGTTTAATACGCACGGGACATGTTACCAGGAGAAAAGTCTAAGTGAGGAGAGTGCTTTCCCCTGATGGTTTAATATTCACAGGACATGTTTCCAGGTGAACAGTATAAGCGAGGAGAGTGTGTTCCCCTGATGGTTTAATATACACGGGACATGTTACCAGGTGAACAGTGTAAGTGAGGAGAGTGTTTTCCCCTGATTGTTTAATGCACACAGGACATGTTACCAGGTGAACAGTATAAGTGAGGAGAACGTGTTCCCCTGATGGTTTAATATACACTGGACATGTTACCAGGTGAACAGTATAAGTGAGGAGAGTGTGTTCCCTTGATTGTTTAAAACACACGGGACATGTCACCGGCTGAACTGTATAAGTGAGGAGATTGTGTTCCCCTGATTGTTTAATACACACAGGACATGTTACCAGGTGAACAGTATAATGAGGAGAATGTGTTCCCCTGATGGTTTAATATACACTGGACATGTTACCAGGTGAACAGTATAAGTGAGGAGAGTGTGTTCCCCTGATTGTTTAATACACACGGGACAAGTCACCATGTGAACAGTATAAGTGAGCAGAATGTTTTCCCCTGATGGTGAAATATTCAAAGAACATGTAACCAGGTGAACAGTATAAGTGAGGAGATTGTGTTCACCTGATGGTTTAATACGCACGGGACATGTCACCAAGTGAACTGTATAAGTGAGGAGAGTGTGTTCCCCTGATTGTTTAATACACACGGGGCATTTCACCAAGTGAACTGTATAAGTGAGGAGAGTGTGTTCCACTGATGGCTTAATACTGACGGGACATGTTACCAGATGAACAGTATAAGTGAGGAGAGTGTGTTGCCCTGATGGTTTAATACACACAGGATATGTTACCAGCTGAACAGTATATGTGAGGAGAGTGTGTTCCCCTGATGGTTTAATATACACGGGACATGTTACCAGGTGAACAGTATAAGTGAGGAGAGTGAGTTCCCCTGATGGTTTAATATACACGGGACATGTTACCAGGTGAACAGCATAAGTGAGGAGAGTGTGTACCCCTGATGGTTTAATATACACGGGACATGTTACCAGATGAACAGTATAAGTGAGGAGAGTTTGTTCACCTGATGGTTTAATATAAACGGGAAATGTTACCAGTTGAAGAGTATAAGTGAGGAGAGTGTGTTCCCCTGATGGTTTAATACACACGGGGCATTTCACCAAGTGAACTGTATAAGTGAGGAGAGTGTGTTCCACTGATGGCTTAATACTGACGGGACATGTTACCAGATGAACAGTATAAGTGAAGAGAGTGTGTTGCCCTGATGGTTTAATACACACAGGATATGTTACCAGCTGAACAGTATATGTGAGGAGAGTGTGTTCCCCTGATGGTTTAATATACACGGGACATGTTACCAGGTGAACAGTATAAGTGAGGAGAGTGAGTTCCCCTGATTGTTTAATATACACGGGACATGTTACCAGGTGAACAGCATAAGTGAGGAGAGTGTGTTCCCCTGATGGTTTAACATACACGGGACATGTTTCCAAATGAACAGTATAAGTGAGGAGAGTGTGTTCCCCTGATTGTTTAATATACACGGGACATTTTACCAGATGAACAGTATAAGTGAGGAGAGTTTGTTCACCTGATGGTTTAATACGCACGGGACATGTTACCAGGTGAACAGTATAAGTGAGGAGAGTGGATTCCCCTGATGGTTTAATATACACGGGACATGTTACCAGATGAACAGTATAAGTGAGGAGAGTTTGTTCACCTGATGGTTTAATACGCACGGGACATGTCACTAGGTGAACATTATAAGTGAGGAGAGTTTGTTCCCCTGATGCTTTAATATACACGGGGCATGTCACCAAGTGAACTGTATAAGTGAGGAGAGTGTGTTCCCCTGATGTTTTAATTCACACAGGACATTTTACCAGGTGAACAGTATCAGTGAGGAGAGAGTGTTCCCCTGATGGTTTAATATACACGGGACATGTTACCAGGTGAACAGTATAAGTGAGGAGAGTGTGTTCCCCTGATGGTTTAATATAAACGGGAAATGTTACCAGTTGAAGAGTATAAGTGAGGAGAGTGTGTTCCCCTGATGGTTTAATATACACGGGACATGTTACCAGGTGAACAGGATAAGTGAAGAGAGTGTGTTCCCCTGATGGTTTAATATACACAGGGCATGTTACCAGGTGAACAGGATAAGTGAGGAGAGTGTGTTCCCCTGATGACTTAATACATAGGGGACATGTTATCAGGTGAACTGCATAAGTGAGGAGAGTGTGTTCCCCTGATGCTTTAATACACACGGGACATGTAATCAGGTGAAAAGTATAAGTGAGGAGAGTGTGTTCCCCTGATGCTTTAATACACACGGGACATGTTATCAGGTGAACAGTATAAGTGAGGAGAGTGTGTTCCCCTGATTGTTTAATACACACGGGACATGTAATCAGGTGAACAGTATAAGTGAGGAGAGTGTGTTCCCCTGATGCTTTAATACACATGGGACATGTTATCAGGTGAACAGTATAAGTGAGGAGAATGTGTTCCCCTGATGGTTTAATACACACGGGACATGTAATCAGGTGAACAGTATAAGTGAGGAGAGTGTTTTCCCCTGATTGTTTAATGCACACGGGACATGTTATCAGGTGAACATTATAAGTGAGGAGAGTGTGTTCCCCTGATGGTTTAATATACACAGGACATGTTACCAGGTGAACAGTATAGGTGAGGAGAGTGTGTTCCCCTGATGGTTTAACATACACGGGACATGTTACCAGGTGAACAGTATAAGTGAGGAGAGTGTGTTCCCCTGATGTTGTAATACACACGGGACATGTTACCAGGTGAATAGTAGAAGTGAGGACAGTGTGTTCCCCTGATGGTTTAATATACACGGGACATGTTACCAGGTGAACAGTATAAGTGAGGAGAGTGTGTTCTCCTGATGGTTTCATGCACACAGGACATTTTACCAGGTGAACAGTATAAGTGAGGAGAGTGTGTTCCCCTGATTGTTTAATGCACGCGGGACATGTTACCAGGTGAACAGTATAAGTGAGGAGAGTGTGTTCCCCTGATGGTTTAATATACACGGGACATGTTACCAGGTGAACAGTAGAAGTCAGGAGAGTGTGTTCCCCTGATGGTTCAATATACACGGGACATGTTACCAGTTGAACAGTATAAGTGAGGAGAGTGTGTTACCCTGATGGTTCAATACACACGGGACATGTCAGCAGGTGAACAGTATCAGTGAGGAGAGTGTGTTCCCCTGATTGTTCAACACACGGGACATGTTACCAAGTGAACAGGATAAGTGAGGAGAGTGTGTTCCCTTGATTGTTTAATATACATGGGACATGTTGCCAGGTGAACAGTATAAGTGAGGACAGTGTGTTCCATTGATGGTTTAATATACACAGGACATGTTACCAGGTGAACAGTATTAGTGAGGAGAGTGTGTACCCTGATTGTTTAAAACACACGGGACATGTTACCGGATGAACAGTATAAGTGAGGAGAATGTGTTCCCCTGTTTGTTCAATACGCACGGGACATGTTAAAAAGAGAAAAGTCTAAGTGTTACCAGGTGAACAGCATAAGTGAGGAGAGTGTGTACCCCTGATGGTTTAATATTCACGGGACATGTTTCCAGGTGAACAGTTTAAGTGAGGAGAGTGTGTTCCCCTGATGGTTTAATACTGACGGGACATGTTACCAGATGAACAGTCTCAGTGAGGAGAGTGTGTTCCCCTGATGGTTTAATACACACAGGATATGTTACCAGCTGAACAGTATAAGTGAGGAGAGAGTGTTCCCCTGATGGTTTAACATACACGGGACATGTTTCCAAATGAACAGTATAAGTAAGGAGAGTGTGTTCCCCTGATGGTTTAATATACACGGGACATGTTACCAGCTGAACAGTATAAGTGAGGAGAGTTTGTTCACCTGATGGTTTAATACGCACGGGACATGTTACCAGGTGAACAGTATAAGTGAGGGGAGTGTGTTCCCCTGATGGTTTAATAATGACGGGACATGTTACCAGATGAACAGTATAAATGAGGAGAGTGTGTTCCCCTGATGGTTTAATATACACGGGACATGTTACCAGGTGAACAGTATAAGTGAGGAGAGTGTGTTCCCCTGATGGTTTAATATAAACAGGGCATTTTACCAGTTGAACAGTATAAGTGAGGAGATTGTGTTCCCCTGATGGTTTAATACACACGGGACATGTTATCAGGTGAACAGTATAAGTGAGGAGAGTGTGCTCCCCTGATTGTTTAATGCACACGGGACATGTTACCAGGTGAACAGTGTAAGTCAGGAGCGTGTGTTCCCCTGATGTTTTAATATACACAGGACATGTCACCAGGTGAACAGTATAAGTGAGGACAGTGTGTTCCATTGATGGTTTAATATACACAGGACATGTTACCAGGTGAGCAGTATTAGTGAGGAGAGTGTGTACCCTGAGTGTTTAATACGCACGGGACATGTTACCGGATGAACAGTATAAGTGAGGAGAATGTGTTCCCCTGTTTGTTCAATACGCACGGGACATGTTAAAAAGAGAAAAGTCTAAGTGAGGAGAATGCTTTCCCCTGATGGTTTAATATTCACGGGACATATTTCCAGGTGAACAGTTTAAGTGAGGAGAGTGTGTTCCCCTGATGGTTTAATACTGACGGGACATGTTACCAGATGAACACGCTCAGTGAGGAGAGTGTGTTCCCCTGATGGTTTAATACACACAGGATATGTTACCAGCTGAACAGTATAAGTGAGGAGAGAGTGTTCCCCTTATGGTTTAATAAGCACTGGCATTTCACCAAGTGAAATGGATAAGTGAGTAGAGTGTGTTCCCCTGATGGCTTAATGCAAACAGGACATGTTACCAGGTGAACAGTATAAGTGAGGAGAGTGTGTTCCCCTGATGGCTTAATGCAAACAGGACATGTTACCAGGTGAAGAGTATAAGTGAGGAGAGAGTGTTCCACTGATGGTTTAATACTGACGGGACATGTTACCAGATGAACAGTATAAGTGAGGAGAGTGTGTTCCCCTGATGGTTTAATACGCACGGGACATGTTACCAGGAGAAAAGTCTAAGTGAGGAGAGTGCTTTCCCCTGATGGTTTAATATTCACAGGACATGTTTCCAGGTGAACAGTATAAGCGAGGAGAGTGTGTTCCCCTGATGGTTTAATATACACGGGACATGTTACCAGGTGAACAGTGTAAGTGAGGAGAGTGTTTTCCCCTGATTGTTTAATGCACACAGGACATGTTACCAGGTGAACAGTATAATGAGGAGAATGTGTTCCCCTGATGGTTTAATATACACTGGACATGTTACCAGGTGAACAGTATAAGTGAGGAGAGTGTGTTCCCCTGATTGTTTAATACACACGGGACAAGTCACCATGTGAACAGTATAAGTGAGCAGAATGTTTTCCCCTGATGGTGAAATATTCAAAGGACATGTTACCAGGTGAACAGTATAAGTGAGGAGATTGTGTTCACCTGATGGTTTAATACGCACGGGACATGTCACCAAGTGAACTGTATAAGTGAGGAGAGTGTGTTCCCCTGATTGTTTAATACACACGGGGCATTTCACCAAGTGAACTGTATAAGTGAGGAGAGTGTGTTCCACTGATGGCTTAATACTGACGGGACATGTTACCAGATGAACAGTATAAGTGAGGAGAGTGTGTTGCCCTGATGGTTTAATACACACAGGATATGTTACCAGCTGAACAGTATATGTGAGGAGAGTTTGTTCCCCTGATGGTTTAATATACACGGGACATGTTACCAGGTGAACAGTATAAGTGAGGAGAGTGAGTTCCCCTGATGGTTTAATATACACGGGACATGTTACCAGGTGAACAGCATAAGTGAGGAGAGTGTGTACCCCTGATGGTTTAATATACACGGGACATGTTACCAGATGAACAGTATAAGTGAGGAGAGTTTGTTCACCTGATGGTTTAATATAAACGGTAAATGTTACCAGTTGAAGAGTATAAGTGAGGAGAGTGTGTTCCCCTGATGGTTTAATACACACGGGGCATTTCACCAAGTGAACTGTATGAGTGAGGAGAGTGTGTTCCACTGATGGCTTAATACTGACGGGACATGTTACCAGATGAACAGTATAAGTGAAGAGAGTGTGTTGCCCTGATGGTTTAATACACACAGGATATGTTACCAGCTGAACAGGAAATGTGAGGAGAGTGTGTTCCCCTGATGGTTTAATATACACGGGACATGTTACCAGGTGAACAGTATAAGTGAGGAGAGTGAGTTCCCCTGATTGTTTAATATACACGGGACATGTTACCAGGTGAACAGCATAAGTGAGGAGAGTGTGTTCCCCTGATGGTTTAATATACACGGGACATTTTACCAGATGAACAGTATAAGTGAGGAGAGTTTGTTCACCTGATGGTTTAATACGCACGGGACATGTTACCAGGTGAACAGTATAAGTGAGGAGAGTGGATTCCCCTGATGGTTTAATATACACGGGACATGTTACCAGATGAACAGTATAAGTGAGGAGAGTTTGTTCACCTGATGGTTTAATACGCACGGGACATGTCACTAGGTGAACAGTATAAGTGAGGAGAGTTTGTTCCCCTGATGCTTTAATATACACGGGGCATGTCACCAAGTGAACTGTATAAGTGAGGAGAGTGTGTTCCCCTGATGTTTTAATGCACACAGGACATTTTACCAGGTGAACAGTATCAGTGAGGAGAGAGTGTTCCCCTGATGGTTTAATATACACGGGACATGTTACCAGGTGAACAGTATAAGTGAGGAGAGTGTGTTCCCCTGATGGTTTAATATAAACGGGAAATGTTACCAGTTGAAGACTATAAGTGAGGAGAGTGTGTTCCCCTGATGGTTTAATATACACGGGACATGTTACCAGGTGAACAGGATAAGTGAAGAGAGTGTGTTCCCCTGATGGTTTAATATACACAGGGCATGTTACCAGGTGAACAGGATAAGTGAGGAGAGTGTGTTCCCCTGATGACTTAATACATACGGGACATGTTATCAGGTGAACTGCATAAGTGAGGAGAGTGTGTTCCCCTGATGCTTTAATACACACGGGACATGTAATCAGGTGAAAAGTATAAGTGAGGAGAGTGTGTTCCCCTGATGCTTTAATACACACGGGACATGTTATCAGGTGAACAGTATAAGTGAGGAGAGTGTGTTCCCCTGATTGTTTAATACACACGGGACATGTAATCAGGTGAACAGTATAAGTGAGGAGAGTGTGTTCCCCTGATGCTTTAATACACACGGGACATGTTATCAGGTGAACAGTATAAGTGAGGAGAGTGTGTTCCCCTGATGGTTTAATACACACGGGACATGTAATCAGGTGAACAGTATAAGTGAGGAGAGTGTTTTCCCCTGATTGTTTAATGCACACGGGACATGTTATCAGGTGAACATTATAAGTGAGGAGAGTGTGTTCCCCTGATGGTTTAATATACACAGGACATGTTACCAGGTGAACAGTATAGGTGAGGAGAGTGTGTTCCCCTGATGGTTTAACATACACGGGACATGTTACCAGGTGAACAGTATAAGTGAGGAGAGTGTGTTCCCCTGATGTTGTAATATACACGGGACATGTTACCAGGTGAATGGTATAAGTGAGGACAGTGTGTTCCCCTGATGGTTTAATATACACGGGACATGTTACCAGGTGAACAGTATAAGTGAGGAGAGTGTGTTCTCCTGATGGTTCCTTGCACACAGGACATTTTACCAGGTGAACAGTATAAGTGAGGAGAGTGTGTTCCCCTGATTGTTTAATGCACGCGGGACATGTTACCAGGTGAACAGTATAAGTGAGGAGAGTGTGTTCCCCTGATGGTTTAATATACACGGGACATGTTACCAGGTGAACAGTAGAAGTCAGGAGAGTGTGTTCCCCTGATGGTTCAATATGCACGGGACATGTTACCAGTTGAACAGTATAAGTGAGGAGAGTGTGTTACCCTGATGGTTTAATACACACGGGACATGTCAGCAGGTGAACAGTATCAGTGAGGAGAGTGTGTTCCCCTGATTGTTCAACACACGGGACATGTTACCAAGTGAACAGGATAAGTGAGGAGAGTGTGTTCCCTTGATTGTTTAATATACATGGGACATGTTGCCAGGTGAACAGTATAAGTGAGGACAGTGTGTTCCATTGATGGTTTAATATACACAGGACATGTTACCAGGTGAACAGTATTAGTGAGGAGAGTGTGTACCCTGATTGTTTAATACGCACGGGACATGTTACCGGATGAACAGTATAAGTGAGGAGAATGTGTTCCCCTGTTTGTTCAATACGCACGGGATATGTTAAAAAGAGAAAAGTCTAAGTGTTACCAGGTGAACAGCATAAGTGAGGAGAGTGTGTACCCCTGATGGTTTAATATTCACGGGACATGATTCCAGGTGAACAGTTTAAGTGAGGAGAGTGTGTTCCCCTGATGGTTTAATACTGACGGGACATGTTACCAGATGAACAGTCTCAGTGAGGAGAGTGTGTTCCCCTGATGGTTTAATACACACAGGATATGTTACCAGCTGAACAGTATAAGTGAGGAGGGAGTGTTCCCCTTATGGTTTAATAAGCACTGGCATTTCACCAAGTGAAATGGATAAGTGAGTAGAGTGTGTTCCCCTGATGGCTTAATGCAAACAGGACATGTTACCAGGTGAACAGTATAAGTGAGGAGAGTGTGTTCCCCTGATGGCTTAATGCAAACAGGACATGTTACCAGGTGAAGAGTATAAGTGAGGAGAGAGTGTTCCACTGATGGTTTAATACTGATTGGACATGTTACCAGATGAACAGTATAAGTGAGGAGAGTGTGTTCCCCTGATGGTTTAATACTCACGGGATATGTTACCAGGAGAAAAGTCTAAGTGAGGAGAGTGCTTTCCCCTGATGGTTTAATATTCACAGGACATGTTTCCAGGTGAACAGTATAAGCGAGGAGAGTGTGTTCCCCTGATGGTTTAATATACACGGGACATGTTACCAGGTGAACAGTGTAAGTGATGAGAGTGTTTTCCCCTGATTGTTTAATGCACACAGGACATGTTACCAGGTGAACAGTATAAGTGAGGAGAACGTGTTCCCCTGATGGTTTAATATACACGGGACATGTTACCAGGTGAACAGTGTAAGTGAGGAGAGTGTTTTCCCCTGATTGTTTAATGCACACAGGACATGTTACCAGGTGAACAGTATAAGTGAGGAGAACGTGTTCCCCTGATGGTTTAATATACACTGGACATGTTACCAGGTGAACAGTATAAGTGAGGAGAGTGTGTTCCCCTGATTGTTTAAAACACACGGGACATGTCACCGGGTGAACTGTATAAGTGAGGAGATTGTGTTCCCCTGATTGTTTAATACACACAGGACATGTTACCAGGTGAACAGTATAAGTGAGGAGAATGTGTTCCCCTGATGGTTTAATATACACTGGACATGTTACCAGGTGAACAGTATAAGTGAGGAAAGTGTGTTCCCCTGATTGTTTAATACACACGGGACAAGTCACCATGTGAACAGTATAAGTGAGCAGAATGTTTTCCCCTGATGGTGAAATATTCAAAGGACATGTTACCAGGTAAACAGTATAAGTGAGGAGAGTGTGTTCCCCTGATGGTTTAATATACACGGGACATGTTACCAGGTGAACAGTATAAGTGAGGAGATTGTGTTCACCTGATGGTTTAATACGCACGGGACATGTCATCAAGTGAACTGTATAAGTGAGGAGAGTGTGTTCCACTGATGGCTTAATACTGACTGGACATGTTACCAGATGAACAGTATAAGTGAGGAGAGTGTGTTCCCCTGATTGTTTTATACACACGGGGCATTTCACCAAGTGAACTGTATAAGTGAGGAGAGTGTGTTCCACTGATGTCTTAATACTGACGGGACATGTTACCAGATGAACAGTATAAGTGAGGAGAGTGTGTTGCCCTGATGGTTTAATACACACAGGATATGTTACCAGCTGAACAGTATATGTGAGGAGAGTGTGTTCCCCTGATGGTTTAATATACACGGGACATGTTACTAGGTGAACAGTATAAGTGAGGAGAGTGAGTTCCCCTGATGGTTTAATATACACGGGACATGTTACCAGGTGAACAGCATAAGTGAGGAGAGTGTGTACCCCTGATGGTTTAACATACACGGGACATGTTTCCAAATGAACAGTATAAGTGAGGAGAGTGTGTTCCCCTGATGGTTTAATATACACGGGACATGTTACCAGATGAACAGTATAAGTGAGGAGAGTTTGTTCACCTGATGGTTTAATATAAACGGGAAATGTTACCAGTTGAAGAGTATAAGTGAGGAGAGTGTGTTCCCCTGATGGTTTAATACACACGGGGCATTTCACCAAGTGAACTGTATAAGTGAGGAGAGTGTGTTCCACTGATGGCTTAATACTGACGGGACATGTTACCAGATGAACAGTATAAGTGAGGAGAGTGTGTTGCCCTGATGGTTTAATACACACAGGATATGTTACCAGCTGAACAGTATATGTGAGGAGAGTGTGTTCCCCTGATGGTTTAATATACACGGGACATGTTACCAGGTGAACAATATAAGTGAGGAGAGTGAATTCCCCTGATGGTTTAATATACACGGGACATGTTACCAGGTGAACAGCATAAGGGAGGAGAGTGTGTTCCCCTGATGGTTTAACATACACGGGACATGTTTCCAAATGAACAGTATAAGTGAGGAGAGAGTGTTCCCCTGATGGTTTAATATACACGGGAAATGTTACCAGATGAACAGTATAAGTGAGGAGAGTTTGTTCACCTGATGGTTTAATACGCATGGGACATGTTACCAGGTGAACAGTATAAGTGAGGAGAGTGTGTTCCCCTGATGGTTTAATATACACGGGACATGTTACCAGATGAACAGTATAAGTGAGGAGAGTTTGTTCACCTGATGGTTTAATACGCACGGGACATGTCACTAGGTGAACAGTATAAGTGAGGAGAGTTTGTTCCCCTGATGCTTTAATATACACGGGGCATGTCACCAAGTGAACTGTATAAGTGAGGAGAGCGTGTTCCCCTGATGTTTTAATGAACACAGGACATTTTACCAGGTGAACAGTATCAGTGAGGAGAGAGTGTTCCCCTGATGGTTTAATATACACGGGACATGTTACCAGGTGAACAGTATAAGTGAGGAGAGTGTGTTCCCCTGATGGTTTAATATAAACGGGAAATGTTACCAGTTGAAGAGTATAAGTGAGGAGAGTGTGTTCCCCTGATGGTTTAATATACACGGGACATGTTACCAGGTGAACAGGATAAGTGAAGAGAGAGTGTTCCCCTGATGGTTTAATATACACAGGGCATGTTACCAGGTGAACAGGATAAGTGAGGAGAGTGTGTTCCCCTGATGACTTAATACATACGGGACATGTTATCAGGTGAACTGCATAAGTGAGGAGAGTGTGTTCCCCTGATGCTTTAATACACACGGGCCATGTAATCAGCTGAAAAGTATAAGTGAGGAGAGTGTGTTCCCCTGATGCTTTAATACACACGGGACATGTTATCAGGTGAACAGTATAAGTGAGGAGAGTGTGTTCCCCTGATTGTTTAATACACACGGGACATGTAATCAGGTGAACAGTATAAGTGAGGAGAGTGTGTTCCCCTGATGCTTTAATACACACGGGACATGTTATCAGGTGAACAGTATAAGTGAGGAGAGTGTGTTCCCCTGATGGTTTAATACACACGGAACATGTAATCAGGTGAACAGTATAAGTGAGGAGAGTGTTTTCCCCTGATTGTTTAATGCACACGGGACATGTTATCAGGTGAACATTATAAGTGAGGAGAGTGTGTTCCCCTGATGGTTTAATATACACAGGGCATGTTACCAGGTGAACAGTATAGGTGAGGAGAGTGTGTTCCCCTGATGGTTTAACATACACGGGACATGTTACCAGGTGAACAGTATAAGTGAGGAGAGTGTGTTCCCCTGATGTTTTAATATACACGGGACATGTTACCAGGTGAATAGTATAAGTGAGGACAGTGTGTTCCCCTGATTGTTTAATGCACGCGGGACATGTTACCAGCGGAACAGTTTAAGTGAGGAGAGTGTGTGCCCCTGATGGTTTAATATACACGGGACATGTCAGCAGGTGAACAGTATCAGTGAGGAGAGTGTGTTCCCCTGATTGTTCAACACACGGGACATGTTACCAAGTGAACAGGATAAGTGAGGAGAGTGTGTTCCCTTGATTGTTTAATATACATGGGACATGTTGCCAGGTGAACAGGATAAGTGAGGAGAGGGTGTTCCCCTGATGGTTTAATACACAAGGGACATGTCAACAGGTGAAAAGTCTAAGTGAGGAGAGTGTGTTCCCCTGATGGTTTAGTATACACAGGACATGTCACCAGGTGAACAGTATAAATGAGGAGAGTGTATTCCCCTGATTGTTTAATTCACACGGGACATGTTACCAAGTGAACAATATTAGTGAGCATAGGGTGTTCCCCTGATGGTTTAAAATACATGGGACATGTTGCCAGGTGAACAGAAGAAGTGAGGAGATTGTGTTCCCCTGATTGTTTAATACACACGGGACATGTCACAAGGTGAGCAGTATAAGTGAGGAGATTGTGTTCCCCTGATTGTTTAATATACACGGGACATGTCAGCAGGTGAACAGTATAAGTGAGGAGAGTGTGTTCCCCTGATGGTTTAATATACACGGGACATGTTACCAGGTGAACAGTATAAGTGAGGAGAGTGTGTTCCCCTGATGGTTTAATACACACGGGACATGTCAGCAGGTGAACAGTTTAAGTGAGGAGAGTGTGTTCCCCTGATGGTTTAATATACACGGGACATGTTACCAGGTGAACAGTATAAGTGAGGAGAGTGTGTTCCCCTGATGGTTTAATACTGATGGGACATGTTACCAGATGAACTGGATAAATGAGGAGAGTGTGTTCCCCTGATTGTATAATACACACAGGACATGTTACCAGGTGAACAGTATAAGTGATGAGAGTGTGTTCCCCTGATGGTTTAATACACACAGGACATGTTACCAGGTGAACAGTATAAGTGATGAGAGTGTGTTCCCCTGATGGTTTAATATACACGGGACATGTAGCCAGCTGAACTGCATAAGTGAGTTGAGTGTGTTTCCCTGATTGTTTAATATACACAGGACATGTTACCAATTGAACAGTAGAAGTGAGGAGAGTGTGTTTCCCTGATTGTTTAATACACACAGGACATGTTACCAGGTGAACAGTATAAGTGAGGAGAACGTGTTCCCCTGATGGTTTAATATACACTGGACATGTTACCAGGTGAACAGTATAAGTGAGGAGAGTGTGTTCCCCTGATTGTTTAAAACACACGGGACATGTCACCGGGTGAACTGTATAAGTGAGGAGATTGTGTTCCCCTGATTGTTTAATACACACAGGACATGTTACCAGGTGAACAGTATAAGTGAGGAGAATGTGTTCCCCTGATGGTTTAATATACACTGGACATGTTACCAGGTGAACAGTATAAGTGAGGAGAGTGTGTTCCCCTGATTGTTTAATACACACGGGACAAGTCACCATGTGAACAGTATAAGTGAGCAGAATGTTTTCCCCTGATGGTGAAATATTCAAAGGACATGTTACCAGGTAAACAGTATAAGTGAGGAGAATGTGTTCCCCTGATGGTTTAATATACACGGGACATGTTACCAGGTGAACAGTATAAGTGAGGAGAGTGTGTTCCCCTGATGGTTTAATATACACGGGACATGTTACCAGGTGAACAGTATAAGTGAGGAGAGTGTGTTCCCCTGATGGTTTAATATACACGGGACATGTTACCAGGTGAACAGTATAAGTGAGGAGAGTGTGTTCCCCTGATGGTTTAATATACACGGGACATGTTACCAGGTGAACAGTATAAGTGAGGAGATTGTGTTCACCTGATGGTTTAATACGCACGGGACATGTCACCAAGTGAACTGTATAAGTGAGGAGAGTGTGTTCCCCTGATTGTTTAATACACACGGGGCATTTCACCAAGTGAACTGTATAAGTGAGGAGAGTGTGTTCCACTGATGGCTTAATACTGACGGGACATGTTACCAGATGAACAGTATAAGTGAGGAGAGTGTGTTGCCCTGATGGTTTAATACACACAGGATATGTTACCAGCTGAATAGTATATGTGAGGAGAGTGTGTTCCCCTGATGGTTTAATATACACGGGACATGTTACCAGGTGAACAGTATAAGTGAGGAGAGTGAGTTCCCCTGATGGTTTAATATACACGGGACATGTTGCCAGGTGAACAGCAAAAGTGAGGAGAGTGTGTTCCCCTGATGGTTTAACATACACGGGACATGTTTCCAAATGAACAGTATAAGTGAGGAGAGTGTGTTCACCTGATGGTTTAATATAAACGGGAAATGTTACCAGTTGGAGAGTATAAGTGAGGAGAGTGTGTTCCCCTGATGGTTTAATACACACGGGGCATTTCACCAAGTGAACTGGATAAGTGAGGAGAGTGTGTTCCACTGAAGGCTTAATACTGACGGGACATTTTACCAGATGAACAGTATAAGTGAGGAGAGTGTGTTGCCCTGATGCTTTAATACACACAGGATATGTTACCAGCTGAACAGTATATGTGAGGAGAGTGTGTTCCCCTGATGGTTTAATATACACGGGACATGTCACCAGGTGAACAGTATAAGTGAGGAGAGTGAGTTCCCCTGATGGTTTAATATACACGGGACATGTTACCAGGTGAACAGCATAAGTGAGGAGAGTGTGTTCCCCTGATGGTTTAACATACACGGGACATGTTTCCAAATGAACAGTATAAGTGAGGAGAGTGTGTTCCCCTGATGGTTTAATATACACGGGACATGTTACCAGATGAACAGTATAAGTGAGGAGAGTTTGTTCACCTGATGGTTTAATACGCACGGGACATGTTACCAGGTGAACAGTATAAGTGAGGAGAGTGTGTTCCCCTGATGGATTAATATACACGGGACATGTGACCAGGTGAACAGTATAAGTGAGGAGAGTGTGTTCCCCTGATGGTTTAATACACACGGGACATGTCACCAGGTGAACAGTATAAGTGAGGAGAGTGAGTTCCCCTGATGGTTTAATATACACGGGACATGTTACCAGGTGAACAGCATAAGTGAGGAGAGTGTGTTCCCCTGATGGTTTAACATACACGGGACATGTTTCCAAATGAACAGTATAAGTGAGGAGAGTGTGTTCCCCTGATGGTTTAATATACACGGGACATGTTACCAGATGAACAGTATAAGTGAGGAGAGTTTGTTCACCTGATGGTTTAATACGCACGGGACATGTTACCAGGTGAACAGTATAAGTGAGGAGAGTGTGTTCCCCTGATGGATTAATATACACGGGACATGTGACCAGGTGAACAGTATAAGTGAGGAGAGTGTGTTCCCCTGATGGTTTAATACACACGGGACATGTCAGCAGGTGAACAGTTTAAGTGAGGAGAGTGTGTTCCCCTGATGGTTTAATATACACGGGACATGTTACCAGGTGAACAGTATAAGTGAGGAGAGTGTGTACCCCTGATGATTTAATACTGATGGGACATGTTACCAGATGAACAGGATAAGTGAGGAGAGTGTGTTCCCCTGATTGTATAATACACACAGGACATGTTACCAGGTGAACAGTATAAGTGATGAGATTGTGTTCCCCTGATGATTTAATACACACAGGACATGATACCAGGTGAACAGTATAAGTGATGAGAGTGTGTTCCCCTGATGGTTTAATATACACGGGACATGTAGCCAGCTGAACTGCATAAGTGAGGAGAGTGTGTTCCCCTGATGCTTTAATACACACGGGACATGTTATCAGGTGAACAGTATAAGTGAGGAGAGTGTGTTCCCCTGATTGTTTAATACACACGGGACATGTAATCAGGTGAACAGTATAAGTGAGGAGAGTGTGTTCACCTGATGCTTTAATACACACGGGACATTTTATCAGGTGAACAGTATAAGTGAGGAGAGTGTGTTTCCCTGATGGTTTAATACACACGGGACATGTAATCAGGTGAACAGTATAAGTGAGGAGAGTGTTTTCCCCTGATTGTTTAATGCACACGGGACATGTTATCAGGTGAACATTATAAGTGAGGAGAGTGTGTTCCCCTGATGGTTTAATATACACAGGACATGTTACCATGTGAACAGTAGAAGTGAGCAGAATGTTTTCCCCTGATGGTGAAATATTCAAAGGACATGTTACCAGGTAAACAGGATAAGTGAGGAGAATGTGTTCCCCTGATGGTTTAATATACACGGGACATGTTACCAGGTGAACAGTATAAGTGAGGAGAGTGTGTTCCCCTGATGGTTTAATATACACGGGACATGTTACCAGGTGAACAGTATAAGTGAGGAGAGTGTGTTCCCCTGATGGTTTAAAATGCACGGGACATGTTACCAGGTGAACAGTATAAGTGAGGAGAGTGTGTTCCCCTGATGGTTTAATATACACGGGACATGTTACCAGGTGAACAGTATAAGTGAGGAGATTGTGTTCACCTGATGGTTTAATACGCACGGGACATGTCACCAAGTGAACTGTATAAGTGAGGAGAGTGTGTTCCCCTGATTGTTTAATACACACGGGGCATTTCACCAAGTGAACTGTATAAGTGAGGAGAGTGTGTTCCACTGATGGCTTAATACTGACGGGACATGTTACCAGATGAACAGTATAAGTGAGGAGAGTGTGTTGCCCTGATGGTTTAATACACACAGGATATGTTACCAGCTGAATAGTATATGTGAGGAGAGTGTGTTCCCCTGATGGTTTAATATACACGGGACATGTTACCAGGTGAACAGTATAAGTGAGGAGAGTGAATTCCCCTGATGGTTTAATATACACGGGACATGTTACCAGGTGAACAGCAAAAGTGAGGAGAGTGTGTTCCCCTGATGGTTTAACATACACGGGACATGTTTCCAAATGAACAGTATAAGTGAGGAGAGTGTGTTCCCCTGATGGTTTAATATACACGGGACATGTTACCAGATGAACAGTATAAGTGAGGAGAGTTTGTTCACCTGATGGTTTAATATAAACGGGAAATGTTACCAGTTGGAGAGTATAAGTGAGGAGAGTGTGTTCCCCTGATGGTTTAATACACACGGGGCATTTCACCAAGTGAACTGGATAAGTGAGGAGAGTGTGTTCCACTGAAGGCTTAATACTGACGGGACATTTTACCAGATGAACAGTATAAGTGAGGAGAGTGTGTTGCCCTGATGGTTTAATACACACAGGATATGTTACCAGCTGAACAGTATATGTGAGGAGAGTGTGTTCCCCTGATGGTTTAATATACACGGGACATGTCACCAGGTGAACAGTATAAGTGAGGAGAGTGAGTTCCCCTGATGGTTTAATATACACGTGAAATGTTACCAGGTGAACAGCATAAGTGAGGAGAGTGTGTTCCCCTGATGGTTTAACATACACGGGACATGTTTCCAAATGAACAGTATAAGTGAGGAGAGTGTGTTCCCCTGATGGTTTAATATACACGGGACATGTTACCAGATGAACAGTATAAGTGAGGAGAGTTTGTTCACCTGATGGTTTAATACGCACGGGACATGTTACCAGGTGAACAGTATAGTGAGGAGAGTGTGTTCCCCTGATGGATTAATATACACGGGACATGTGACCAGGTGAACAGTATAAGTGAGGAGAGTGTGTTCCCCTGATGGTTTAATACACACGGGACATGTCAGCAGGTGAACAGTTTAAGTGAGGAGAGTGTGTTCCCCTGATGGTTTAATATACACGGGACATGTTACCAGGTGAACAGTATAAGTGAGGAGAGTGTGTTCCCCTGATGATTTAATACTGATGGGACATGTTACCAGATGAACAGGATAAGTGAGGAGAGTGTGTTCCCCTGATTGTATAATACACACAGGACATGTTACCAGGTGAACAGTATAAGTGATGAGAGTGTGTTCCCCTGATGGTTTAATACACACAGGACATGTTACCAGGTGAACAGTATAAGTGATGAGAGTGTGTTCCCCTGATGGTTTAATATACACGGGACATGTAGCCAGCTGAACTGCATAAGTGAGGAGAGTGTGTTCCCCTGATGCTTTAATACACACGGGACATGTTATCAGGTGAACAGTAAAAGTGAGGAGAGTGTGTTCCCCTGATTGTTTAATACACACGGGACATGTAATCAGGTGAACAGTATAAGTGAGGAGAGTGTGTTCACCTGATGCTTTAATACACACGGGACATGTTATCAGGTGAACAGTATAAGTGAGGAGAGTGTGTTTCCCTGATTGTTTAATGCACACGGGACATGTTATCAGGTGAACATTATAAGTGAGGAGAGTGTGTTCCCCTGATGGTTTAATATACACAGGACATGTTACCAGGTGAACAGTATAGGTGAGGAGAGTGTGTTCCCCTGATGGTTTAACATACACGGGACATGTTACCAGGTGAACAGTATAAGTGAGGAGAGTGTGTTCCCCTGATGTTTTAATATACACGGGACATGTTACCAGGTGAATAGTATAAGTGAGGACAGTGTGTTCCCCTGATGGTTTAATATACACGGGACGTGTTACCAGGTGAACAGTATAAGTGAGGAGATTGTGTTCACCTGATGGTTTAATACGCACGGGACATGTTACCAGGTGAACAGTATAAGTGAGGAGAGTGTGCTCCCCTGATGTTTTAATATACACGGGACATGTTACCAGGTGAACTGTATAAGTGAGGAGAGTGTGTTCCCCTGATGGTTTAATATACACGGGACATGTTACCAGGTGAACAGTATAAGTGAGGAGAGTGTGTTCCCCTGATGTTTTAATATACACGGGACATGTTACCAGCTGAACTTAATAAGTGAGGAGAGTGTGTTCTCCTGATGGTTTAATGCACACAGGACATTTTACCAGGTGAACAGTATAAGTGAGGAGAGTGTGTTCCCCTGATTGTTTAATGCACGCGGGACATGTTACCAGCGGAACAGTTTAAGTGAGGAGAGTGTGTGCCCCTGATGGTTTAATATACACGGGACATCTTACCAGGTGAACAGTATAAGTGAGGAGAGTGCTTTCCCCTGATGGTTTAATATACACGGGACATGTTACCAGGTGAACAGTATAAGTGAGGAGAGTGTGTTCCCCTGATGGTTTAATATACACGGGACATGTTACCAGGTGAACAGTAGAAGTCAGGAGAGTGTGTTCCCCTGATGGTTCAATATACACGGGACATGTTACCAGTTGAACAGTATAAGTGAGGAGAGTGTGTTACCCTGATGGTTTAATACACACGGGACATGTCAGCAGGTGAACAGTATCAGTGAGGAGAGTGTGTTCCCCTGATTGTTCAACACACGGGACATGTTACCAAGTGAACAGGATAAGTGAGGAGAGTGTGTTCCCTTGATTGTTTAATATACATGGGACATGTTGCCAGGTGAACAGGATAAGTGAGGAGAGGGTGTTCCCCTGATGGTTTAATACACAAGGGACATGTCAACAGGTGAAAAGTCTAAGTGAGGAGTGTGTGTTCCCCTGATGGTTTAGTATACACAGGACATGTCACCAGGTGAACAGTATAAATGAGGAGAGTGTGTTCCCCTGATTGTTTAATTCACACGGGACATGTTACCAAGTGAACAATATTAGTGAGCATAGGGTGTTCCCCTGATGGTTTAAAATACATGGGACATGTTGCCTGGTGAACAGAAGAAGTGAGGATATTGTGTTCCCCTGATTGTTTAATACACACGGGACATGTCACCAGGTGAGCAGTATAAGTGAGGAGATTGTGTTCCCCTGATTGTTTAATATACACGGGACATGTCAGCAGGTGAACAGTATAAGTGAGGAGAGTGTGTTCCCCTGATGGTTTAATATACACGGGACATGTTACCAGGTGAACAGTATAAGTGAGGAGATTGTGTTCCCCTGATGGTTTAATACACACGGGACATGTCAGCAGGTGAACAGTTTAAGTGAGGAGAGTGTTTTCCCCTGATGGTTTAATATACACGGGACATGTTACCAGGTGAACAGTATAAGTGATGAGAGTGTGTTCCCCTGATGGTTTAATACACACAGGACATGTTACCAGGTGAACAGTATAAGTGATGAGAGTGTGTTCTCCTGATGGTTTAATGCACACAGGACATTTTACCAGGTGAACAGTATAAGTGAGGAGAGTGTGTTCCCCTGATTGTTTAATGCACGCGGGACATGTTACCAGCGGAACAGTTTAAGTGAGGAGAGTGTGTGCCCCTGATGGTTTAATATACACGGGACATCTTACCAGGTGAACAGTATAAGTGAGGAGAGTGCTTTCCCCTGATGGTTTAATATACACGGGACATGTTACCAGGTGAACAGTATAAGTGAGGAGAGTGTGTTCCCCTGATGGTTTAATATACACGGGACATGTTACCAGGTGAACAGTAGAAGTGAGGCGAGTGTGTTCCCCTGATGGTTCAATATACACGGGACATGTTACCAGTTGAACAGTATAAGTGAGGAGAGTGTGTTACCCTGATGGTTTAATACACACGGGACATGTCAGCAGGTGAACAGTATCAGTGAGGAGAGTGTGTTCCCCTGATTGTTCAACACACGGGACATGTTACCAAGTGAACAGGATAAGTGAGGAGAGTGTGTTCCCTTGATTGTTTAATATACATGGGACATGTTGCCAGGTGAACAGGATAAGTGAGGAGAGGGTGTTCCCCTGATGGTTTAATACACAAGGGACATGTCAACAGGTGAAAAGTCTAAGTGAGGAGAGTGTGTTCCCCTGATGGTTTAGTATACTCAGGACATGTCACCAGGTGAACAGTATAAATGAGGAGAGTGTGTTCCCCTGATTGTTTAATTCACACGGGACATGTTACCAAGTGAACAATATTAGTGAGCATAGGGTGTTCCCCTGATGGTTTAAAATACATGGGACATGTTGCCAGGTGAACAGAAGAAGTGAGGAGATTGTGTTCCCCTGATTGTTTAATACACACGGGACATGTCACCAGGTGAGCAGTATAAGTGAGGAGATTGTGTTCCGCTGATGGTTTAGTATACACAGGACATGTCACCAGGTGAACAGTATAAATGAGGAGAGTGTGTTCCCCTGATTGTTTAATTCACACGGGACATGTTACCAAGTGAACAATATTAGTGAGCATAGGGTGTTCCCCTGATGGTTTAAAATACATGGGACATGTTGCCTGGTGAACAGAAGAAGTGAGGAGATTGTGTTCCCCTGATTGTTTAATACACACGGGACATGTCACCAGGTGAGCAGTATAAGTGAGGAGATTGTGTTCCCCTGATTGTTTAATATACACGGGACATGTCAGCAGGTGAACAGTATAAGTGAGGAGAGTGTGTTCCCCTGATGGTTTAATATACACGGGACATGTTACCAGGTGAACAGTATAAGTGAGGAGATTGTGTTCCCCTGATGGTTTAATACACACGGGACATGTCAGCAGGTGAACAGTTTAAGTGAGGAGAGTGTTTTCCCCTGATGGTTTAATATACACGGGACATGTTACCAGGTGAACAGTATAAGTGATGAGAGTGTGTTCCCCTGTTGGTTTAATACACACAGGACATGTTACCAGGTGAACAGTATAAGTGATGAGAGTGTGTTCTCCTGATGGTTTAATGCACACAGGACATTTTACCAGGTGAACAGTATAAGTGAGGAGAGTGTGTTCCCCTGATTGTTTAATGCACGCGGGACATGTTACCAGCGGAACAGTTTAAGTGAGGAGAGTGTGTGCCCCTGATGGTTTAATATACACGGGACATCTTACCAGGTGAACAGTATAAGTGAGGAGAGTGCTTTCCCCTGATGGTTTAATATACACGGGACATGTTACCAGGTGAACAGTATAAGTGAGGAGAGTGTGTTCCCCTGATGGGTAATATACACGGGACATGTTACCAGGTGAACAGTAGAAGTGAGGCGAGTGTGTTCCCCTGATGGTTCAATATACACGGGACATGTTACCAGTTGAACAGTATAAGTGAGGAGAGTGTGTTACCCTGATGGTTTAATACACACGGGACATGTCAGCAGGTGAACAGTATCAGTGAGGAGAGTGTGTTCCCCTGATTGTTCAACACACGGGACATGTTACCAAGTGAACAGGATAAGTGAGGAGAGTGTGTTCCCTTGATTGTTTAATATAAATGGGACATGTTGCCAGGTGAACAGGATAAGTGAGGAGAGGGTGTTCCCCTGATGGTTTAATACACAAGGGACATGTCAACAGGTGAAAAGTCTAAGTGAGGAGAGTGTGTTCCCCTGATGGTTTAGTATACTCAGGACATGTCACCAGGTGAACAGTATAAATGAGGAGAGTGTGTTCCCCTGATTGTTTAATTCACACGGGACATGTTACCAAGTGAACAATATTAGTGAGCATAGGGTGTTCCCCTGATGGTTTAAAATACATGGGACATGTTGCCAGGTGAACAGAAGAAGTGAGGAGATTGTGTTCCCCTGATTGTTTAATACACACGGGACATGTCACCAGGTGAGCAGTATAAGTGAGGAGATTGTGTTCCCCTGATTGTTTAATATACACGGGACATGTCAGCAGGTGAACAGTATAAGTGAGGAGAGTGTGTTCCCCTGATGGTTTAATATACACGGGACATGTTACCAGGTGAACAGTATAAGTGAGGAGAGTGTGTTCCCCTGATGGTTTAATACACACGGGACATGTCAGCAGGTGAACAGTTTAAGTGAGGAGAGTGTGTTCCCCTGATGGTTTAATATACACGGGACATGTTACCAGGTGAACAGTATAAGTGATGAGAGTGTGTTCCCCTGATGGTTTAATACACACAGGACATGTTACCAGGTGAACAGTATAAGTGATGAGAGTGTGTTCCCCTGATGGTTTAATATACACGGGACATGTAGCCAGCTGAACTGCATAAGTGAGGTGAGTGTGTTTCCCTGATTGTTTAATATACACGGGACATGTTACCAGGTGAACAGTATAAGTGATGAGAGTGTGTTCCCCTGATGGTTTAATATACACGGGACATGTAGCCAGCTGAACTGCATAAGTGAGGTGAGTGTGTTCCCCTGATGGTTTAATACACACGGGACGTATTACCAGGTGAACAGTATTTCTGAGGAGAGTGTGTTCCCCTGATTGTTTAATATACCCGGGACATGTTACCAGGTGAACAGTATAAGTGAGGAGAGTGTGTTCCCCTGAGGGTTTAATATACCCGGGACGTGTTACCAGGTGCACAGTATTTCTGAGGAGAGTGTGTTCCCCTGATTGTTTAATATACCCGGGACATGTTACCAGGTGAACAGTATAAGTGAGGAGAGTGCTTTCCCCTGATGGTTTAATATACAGGGGACATGTTACCAGGTGAACAGTATAAGTGAGGTTGGTGTGTTCCCCTGATGGTTTAATGTACACGGGACATGTTACCAGGTGAACAGTATAAGCGAGGAGATTGGGTTCCCCTGATTGTTTAATATACACGGGACATGTCACCAGTTGAACAGTATAAGTGAGGAGAGTGTGTTCCGCTGATTGTTTAATATGCACGGGACATGTTCCCAGGTGAACAGTATAAGTGAGGAGAGTGTGTTCCCCTTATTCTTTAATACACACGGGACATGTCACCAGGTGAACAGTATAAGTGAGGAGAGTGTGTTCCCCTGATGGTACAATACTGACGGGACATGTCACCATGTGAACAGTTTAAGTGAGGAGAGTGAGTTCCCCTGATGGTTTAATATACACAGGACATGTCAACAGGTGAACAGAAAAAGTGAGGTGAGTATGTTCCCCTGATGGTTTAATAGTGACGGAACATGTCAACTGGTGAACAGTATAAGTGAGGAGAGTGTGTTCCCCTGATGGTTTACTATACACACGACATGTAAACAGGTGAACAGTATAAGTGAGGAGAGTGTTTTCCCCTGATTGTTTAATACTGACGGGACATGTTACCAGGTGAACAGTATAAGTGAGGAGAGTGTGTTCCCCTGATGGTTTAACACGCACGGGACATGTTACCAGGTGAACAATATAAGTGAGGAGAGTGTGTTCCCCTGATTGTTTAATATACCCGGGACAGGTCACCAGGTGAAAAGTAGAATTGAGGAGAGTGTGTTCCCCTGATTGTTTAATACTGACGGGACATGTCACGAGGTGAACCATATAAGTGAGGAGAGTGTTCCCCTGATGGTTTAATATACACAGGACATGTTACCAGGTGAACAGTATAAGTGAGGAGAGTGTGTTCCCCTGATTGTTTAATACTGACGGGACATGTCACGAGGTGAACCATATAAGTGAGGAGAGTGTGTTCCCCTGATGGTTTAATATACACAGGACATGTTACCAGGTGAACAGTATTAGTGAGGAGAGTGTGTTCCCCTGATTGTTTAATACACACGGGACATGTTACCAGTTGAACAGTATAAGTGAGGAGATTGTGTTCCCCTGATTGTTTAATACACACAGGACATGTTACCAGGTGAACAGTATAAGCGAGGAGAATGTGTTCCCCTGATGGTTTAATATACACTGGACATGTTACCAGGTGAACAGTATAAGTGAGCAGCGTGTGTTCCCCTGATTGTTTAATACACACGGGACATGTCACCATGTGAACAGTATAAGTGAGCAGAATGTTTTCCCCTGATGGTGAAATATTCAAAGGACATGTTACCAGGTGAACAGTATAAGTGAGGAGAGTGTGTTGCCCTGATGGTTTAATACACACAGGATATGTTACCAGCTGAACAGTATATGTGAGGAGAGTGTGTTCCCCTGATGGTTTAATATGCACGGGACATGTTACCTTGTGAACAGCATAAGTGAGGAGAGTGAGTTCCCCTGATGGTTTAATATACACGGGACATGTTACCAGGTGAACAGCATAAGTGAGGAGAGTGTGTTCCCCTGATGGTTTAACATACACGGGACATGTTTCCAAATGAACAGTATAAGTGAGGAGAGTGTGTTCCCCTGATGGTTTAATATACACGGGACATGTTACCAGATGAACAGTATAAGTGAGGAGAGTTTGTTCACCTGATGGTTTAATACGCACGGGACATGTTACCAGGTGAACAGTATAAGTGAGGAGAGTGTGTTCCCCTGATGGTTTAATATACACGGGACATGTTACCAGATGAACAGTATAAGTGAGGAGAGTTTGTTCACCTGATGGTTTAATACGCACGGGACATGTCTCTAGGTGAACAGTATAAGTGAGGAGAGTTTGTTCCCCTGATGCTTTAATATACACGGGACATGTCACCAAGTGAACTGTATAAGTGAGGAGAGTGTGTTCCCCTGATGTTTTAATGCACACAGGACATTTAACCAGGTGAACAGTATCAGTGAGGAGAGAGTGTTCCCCTGATGGTTTAATATACACGGGACATGTTACCAGGTGAACAGTATAAGTGAGGAGAGTGTGTTCCCCTGATGGTTTAATATTAACGGGAAATGTTACCAGTTGAAGAGTATAAGTGAGGAGAGTGTGTTCCCCTGATGGTTTAATATACACGGGACATGTTACCAGGTGAACAGGATAAGTGAAGAGAGTGTGTTCCCCTGATGGTTAAATATAAACGGAAATGTTACCAGTTGAAGAGTATAAGTGAGGAGAGTGTGTTCCCCTGATGGTTTAATATACACGGGACATGTTACCAGGTGAACAGGATAAGTGAAGAGAATGTGTTCCCCTGATGCTTTAATACACACGGGACATGTTATCAGGTGTACAGTATAAGTGAGGAGAGTGTGTTCCCCTGATTGTTTAATACACACAGGACATGTAATCAGGTGAACAGTATAAGTGAGGAGAGTGTGTTCCCCTGATGCTTTAATACACACGGGCCATGTTATCAGGTGAACAGTATAAGTGAGGAGAGTGTGTTCCCCTGATTGTTTAATACACACGGGACATGTAATCAGGTGAACAGTATAAGTGAGCAGAGTGTGTTCCCCTGATTGTTTAATACACACGGGACATGTTATCAGGTGAACTGTATAAGTGAGGAGAGTGTGTTTCCCTGATGGTTTAATACACACGGGACATGTAATCAGGTGAACAATATAAGTGAGGAGAGTGTTTTCCCCTGATTGTTTAATGCACACGGGACATGTTATCAGGTGAACATTATAAGTGAGGAGAGTGTGTTCCCCTGATGGTTTAATATACACAGGACATGTTACCAGGTGAACAGTATAGGTGAGGAGAGTGTGTTCCCCTGATGGTTTAACATACACTCGACATGTTACCAGGTGAACAGTATAAGTGAGGATAGTGTGTCCCCTGATGTTTTAATATACACGGGACATGTTACCAGGTGAACAGTATAAGTGAGGACAGTGTGTTCCCCTGATGGTTTAATATACACGGGACATGTTACCAGGTGAACAGTATAAGTGAGGAGATTGTGTTCACCTGATGGTTTAATACGCACGGGACATGTCACCAAGTGAACTGTATAAGTGAGGAGAGTGTGTTCTCCTGATGGTTTAATGCACACAGGACATTTTACCAGGTGAACAGTATAAGTGAGGAGAGTGTGTTCCCCTGATTGTTTAATGCACGCGGGACATGTTACCAGCGGAATAGTTTAAGTGAGGAGAGTGTGTGCCCCTGATGGTTTAATATACACGGGACATCTTACCAGGTGAACAGTATAAGTGAGGAGAGTGCTTTCCCCTGATGGTTTAATATACACGGGACATGTTACCAGGTGAACAGTATAAGTGAGGAGAGTGTGTTCCCCTGATGGTTTAATATAGACGGGACATGTTACCAGTTGAACAGTATAAGTGAGGAGAGTGTGTTACCCTGATGGTTTAATACACACGGGACATGTCAGCAGGTGAACAGTATCAGTGAGGAGAGTGTGTTCCCCTGATTGTTCAACACACGGGACATGTTACCAAGTGAACAGGATAAGTGAGGAGAGTGTGTTCCCTTGATTGTTTAATATACATGGGACATGTTGCCATTTGAACAGGATAAGTGAGGAGAGGGTGTTCCCCTGATGGTTTAATACACAAGGGACATGTCAACAGGTGAAAAGTTTAAGTGAGGAGAGTGTGTTCCCCTGATGGTTTAATATACACGGGACATGTTACCAGGTGAACAGTATAAGTGAGGAGAGTGTGTTCCCCTGATTGTTTAATACACACGGGACATGTCAGCAGGTGAACAGTATAAATGAGGAGAGTGTGTTCCCCTGATTGTTTAATTCACACGGGACATGTTACCAATTGAACAATATTAGTGAGGATAGGGTGTTCCCCTGATGGTTTAACACTGATGGGACATGTTACCAGATGAACAGTATAAGTGAGGAGAATGTGTTCCCCTGATGTTTTAATATACACTGGACATGTTACCAGGTGAACAGTAGAAGTGAGGATGGTGTGTTCCCCTGATTGTTTAATAATCACGGGACAGGTTACCAGGTGAACAGTATATGTGAGGAGAGTGTGTTCCCCTGATGGTTTAACACGCACGGGACATGTTAACAGGTGAACAGTATAAGTGAGGAGAGTGTGTTCCGCTGATGGTTTAATATACCAGGGACATGTCAGCAGGTGAACAGTATAAGTGAGGAGAGTGTGATCCCCTGATTGTTTAATACACACGGGACATTTCACCAGGTGAACAGCATATGTGAGGAGAGTGTGTTCGCCTGATGGTTTAATACACACGGGACATTTCACCAGGGGAACAGTATATGTGAGGAGAGTGTGTTCCCCTGATGGTTGAACACGCACGGGACATGTTACCAGGTGAACAGTATAAGTGAGGAGAATGTGTTCCCCTGATGGTTTAACACGCACGGGACATGTTACCAGCTGAACAGTATAAGTGAGGAGAGTGTGATCCCCTGATGGTTTAATATACACGGGACATGTTACCAGGTGAACAGTATAAGTGAGGAGAGTGTGTTCCCCTGATGGTTTAATATTCACCGGACATGTTACCAGATGAACAGCATAAGTGAGGCGAGTGTGTTCACCTGATGGGTTAATACAGACGGGACATGTCACCAGGTGAACAGTATAAGTGAGGAGAGTGTGTTCCCCAGATTGTTTAATACTGACGGGACATGTTACCAAGTGTACAATATTAGTGAGGATAGGGTGTTCCCCTGATGGTTTAATACTGATGGGACATGTCACCAGGTGAACAGTATAAGTGAGGAGAGTGTGTTCCCCAGATTGTTTAATAGTCACGGGACATGTTACCAGGTGAAAAGTATAAGTGAGGAGAGTGTTTTCCCCTGATGGTTTTACACACACGGGACATTTTACCAGGTGAACAGTATAAGTGAGGAGAGTGTGTTCCCCAGATGTTTTAATATACCCGGGACATGTTCCCAGGTGAACAGTATAAGTGAGGAGAGTGTGTTCCCCTGATTGTTTAATACACACGGGACATGTAATCAGGTGAACAGTATAAGTGAGGAGAGTGTTTTCCCCTGATTGTTTAATGCACACGGGACATGTTACCAGGTGAACGTTATACGTGAGGAGAGTGTGTTCCCCTGATGGTTTAATATACACAGGACATGTTACCAGGTGAACAGTATAGGTGAGGAGAGTGTGTTCCCCTGATGGTTTAACATACACGGGACATGTTACCAGGTGAACAGTATAAGTGAGGAGAGTGTGTCCCATGATGTTTTAATATACACGGGACATGTTACCAGGTGAACAGTATAAGTGAGGACAGTGTGTTCCCCTGATGGTTTAATATACACGGGACATGTTACCAGGTGAACAGTATAAGTGAGGAGATTGTGTTCACCTGATGGTTTAATACGCACGGGACATGACACCAAGTGAACTGTATAAGTGAGGAGAGTGTGTTCTCCTGATGGTTTAATGCACACAGGACATTTTACCAGGTGAACAGTATAAGTGAGGAGATTGTGTTCACCTGATGGTTTAATACGCACGGGACATGTCACCAAGTGAACTGTATAAGTGAGGAGAGTGTGTTCTCCTGATAGTTTAATGCACACAGGACATTTTACCAGGTGAACAGTATAAGTGAGGAGAGTGTGTTCCCCTGATTGTTTAATGCACGCGGGACATGTTACCAGCGGAATAGTTTAAGTGAGGAGAGTGTGTGCCCCTGATGGTTTAATATACACGGGATATCTTACCAGGTGAACAGTATAAGTGAGGAGAGTGCTTTCCCCTGATGGTTTAATATACACGGGACATGTTACCAGGTGAACAGTATAAGTGAGGAGAGTGTGTTCCCCTGATGGTTTAATATAGACCTGACATGTTACCAGTTGAACAGTATAAGTGAGGAGAGTGTGTTACCCTGATGGTTTAATACACACGGGACATGTCAGCAGGTGAACAGTATCAGTGAGGAGAGTGTGTTCCCCTGATTGTTCAACACACGGGACATGTTACCAAGTGAACAGGATAAGTGAGGAGAGTGTGTTCCCTTGATTGTTTAATATACATGGGAGATGTTGCCAGGTGAACAGGATAAGTGAGGAGAGGGTGTTCCCCTGATGGTTTAATACACAAGGGACATGTCAACAGGTGAAAAGTTTAAGTGAGGAGAGTGTGTTCCCCTGATGGTTTAATATACACGGGACATGTTACCAGGTGAACAGTATAAGTGAGGAGAGTGTGTTCCCCTGATTGTTTAATACACACGGGACATGTCACCAGGTGAACAGTATAAATGAGGAGAGTGTGTTCCCCTGATTGTTTAATTCACACGGGACATGTTACCAATTGAACAATATTAGTGAGGATAGGGTGTTCCCCTGATGGTTTAATACTGATGGGACATGTTACCAGATGAACAGTATAAGTGAGGAGAATGTGTTCCCCTGATGTTTTAATATACACTGGACATGTTACCAGGTGAACAGTAGAAGTGAGGATGGTGTGTTCCCCTGATTGTTTAATAATCACGGGACAGGTTACCAGGTGAACAGTATATGTGAGGAGAGTGTGTTCCCCTGATGGTTTAACACGCACGGGACATGTTACCAGGTGAACAGTATAAGTGAGGAGAGTGTGTTCCGCTGATGGTTTAATATACCAGGGACATGTCAGCAGGTGAACAGTATAAGTGAGGAGAGTGTGATCCCCTGATTGTTTAATACACACGGGACATTTCTCCAGGGGAACAGTATATGTGAGGAGAGTGTGTTCCCCTGATGGTTGAACACGCACGGGACATGTTACCAGGTGAACAGTATAAGTGAGGAGAATGTGTTCCCCTGATGGTTTAACACGCACGGGACATGTTACCAGCTGAACAGTATAAGTGAGGAGAGTGTGATCCCCTGATGGTTTAATATACACGGGACATGTTACCAGGTGAACAGTATAAGTGAGGAGAGTGTGTTCCCCTGATGGTTTAATATTCACCGGACATGTTACCAGATGAACAGCATAAGTGAGGCGAGTGTGTTCACCTGATGGGTTAATACAGACGGGACATGTCATCAGGTGAACAGTATAAGTGAGGAGAGTGTGTTCCCCAGATTGTTTAATACTGACGGGACATGTTACCAAGTGAACAATATTAGTGAGGATAGGGTGTTCCCCTGATGGTTTAATACTGATGGGACATGTTACCAGATGAACAGTATAAGTGAGGTGAGTGTGTTCACCTGATGGGTTAATACAGACGGGACATGTCACCAGGTGAACAGTATAAGTGAGGAGAGTGTGTTCCCCAGATTGTTTAATAGTCACGGGACATGTTACCAGGTGAAAAGTATAAGTGAGGAGAGTGTGTTCCCCTGATGGTTTTACACACACGGGACATTTTACCATTTGAACAGTATAAGTGAGGAGAATGTGTTCCCCAGATGTTTTAATATACCCGGGACATGTTACCAGGTGAAAATTATAAGTGAGGAGAGTGTGTTCCCCAGATGTTTTAATATACCCGGGACATGTTACCAGGTGAACAGTATAAGTGAGGAGAGTGTGTTCCCCTGATGGTTTAATATACATGGGACATGTTCCCAGGTGAACAGTATAAGTGAGGAGAGTGTGTTCCCCTGATTGTTTAATACTGACGGGACATGTCACCAGGTGAACAGTATAAGTGAGGAGAGTGTGTTCCCCTGATTGTTTAATACA